>NC_069510.1:123576122-123630036 GCF_027579735.1 Bombina bombina
ACGTCCATTGTCATTACTGCTTGTTTAATGCATGACGTACCTGGTACGTCAATTGTCATTAAGGGGGTTAAGAGAAAAAAAAGCATACAATTTTTCCAAAACTGCTTGAAAACAATAAAATTGTCCCAATTTTATGGTAAAAGCATCCCAATGCTGCAGCTACGTTTGCCCCACAAGGAAAGGAATACTTAACCCTTACCAGAAAAAAAAAACGAAAATTATAAACGTTTATTTTCAATAAAAGCACCCATGTACCTGGCCACAGCCCTGCTGTGGCGCCTAGCTGCCCTCAGGGGTCTGTAAAACCGGGATAAACGCATGTTTTTGCCCAATACAGCTCACAAAGGCCCACCGGATCTGGAGCTTGCTTGAGAAAAACTGCGGCAACTGGAGGCGGCGAAATTAGGCCCCGCCCATCTCACTCACTCGATGTCTTACAGCCCAAATTAACCTAACCAGAGCGGGTCTAAAACCTAGCCATAAACCCACAAATGAAGCCTTGTGTACCCTTCTTAACTAAAGCATAAAAAGTCTCTCCTTTTTACAAAACGTTATCTGCACTCCCATACATGTAAACGTTTGCCCAAAAAACATTCAAACATCAGTGTCAACCATTTTATATAGCCCATATATGCAAGCTCAGTAATACCCCTCTTTATACTCTAGGATTACTGCTTACCCTCTCCCTCATGGGGATACTGTCAGCCAATTCTGAAAGAACAGTCCTCCCAGAAAAAAAGATGAACTGAACATACCTTCACTGCTTATAGCATGAAAAACGTTCCTCACACTGAAGTTTCTTAAGAACTCCTCAGCCATTCTGTGGGAACTGCACTGGATCTTAGTAACAACTGCTATGATTCATCAGCCTCCAGGCAGAAGTCTTCATCCATCTGCTGCCTGAGGGAAAATAGTACACACCGGTACCATTTAAAATAAACTCTTGCTTGAAGAAAATAAAAACTAACATTTTATCACCTCTTTCACTTTACCCTTCCTAGTACTATAGAGTAGGCAAAGAGAATGACTGGGGGGTGGAGTCAAAGGAGGAGCTATATAGACAGCTCTGCTGTGGTGCTCTTTGCCACTTCCTGTTAGCAGGAGGATAATATCCCACAAGTAAAGGATGAATCCGTGGACTCGTCGTATCTTATAGAAGAAAATCCTTAGTTGCCTGTAAGTAAAACTTTAAGGCACGGACCACGTCCAGATTATGCAACACACGCTCCTTCTTAGAAGAAGGATTAGGACATAAGGAAGGAACAACAATTT
Organism: Bombina bombina; assembly: GCF_027579735.1. Classification (NCBI taxonomy): domain Eukaryota; kingdom Metazoa; phylum Chordata; class Amphibia; order Anura; family Bombinatoridae; genus Bombina; species Bombina bombina. Next base: position 123,577,395 of record NC_069510.1, read on the forward strand.
CCTGATTAATATTTTGTTCAAAAACAACTTTAGAAAGAAAATCCAGGTTTAGTACGTAAAACCACCTTATACGAATGAAAAATGAGATAAGGCGAATCACACTAACGCTGAAAGCTCACCAACTCTTCGAGCAGAAGAAATAGCAACCAAAAAAAAGAACTTTCCAAGATAACAATTTAATATCTTATGGAATGCATACGTTCAAACGGAACCCCTTGAAGAACACGAAGAACTAAATTCAAACTCCAGGGAGGAGTAATAGGTCTAAATACAGGCTTAATTCTAGATAGAGCGCTGACAAAAAGACTGAACATCTGGCACATCTGCCAAAGCTTTGTGAAAACAAAATTGACAAAGCAGAAATTTTTCCCTTTAAGGAACTAGCTGATAACCCTTTCTCCAGTCCTTCTTGGAGAAAATACATAATCCTAGGAATTCTAACTTTACTCCATGAGTAACCCTTGGATTAACACCAATAAAGATATTTACGCCATATCTTATGATAGCTTTTTCTAGTGACAGGCTTTCTAGCCTGTATCAAAGTATTGATGACCGAATCAGAGAATCCTCGCTTCGATAAACTCAAGCGTTCAATCTCCACGCAGTCAGCTTCAGAGAAAACATAATTTATGCTTACCTGATAAATTTATTTCTCTTGTGGTGTATCCAGTCCACGGATTCATCCATTACTTGTGGGATATTCTCCTTCCCAACAGGAAGCTGCAAGAGTATCACCCACAGCAGAGCTGTCTATATAGCTCCTCCCCTAACTGCCACCTCCCAGTCATTCGACCGAAGACAAAATACGTGGTAGTTCACACTCATCTAGCTAATATATTGTAAACCCAGCAGGTGAGAGGTCTTTCTCGTGTTCGGCGCTGGCTAGGATAGGTACATCGAGCCATATCCCACTTTCTAGGGACAGACTCCATATGTGTAATTCCTATCCAAGGATCCAGTAACCGCTCCAGCCTCAATCACCTGGCTTAAGGGCTACACAGACACAAGGAGAAAATCCACAATTGGATCAGGAAATACCTGAAGAACCCGGATTTTAACCAAAAAAAAGAAAACAAGGGAGAACATACGGAACTACTTCACCAAAGGACCGGCCGGTCACAACTATAACGGAGGAGATCCAGAATATGGACAATATAAAAAGGTTTTTATAACAAGAGACCATCTGCTTATACACGGTATATAATGACAGATAAATCCACTTACTACCATTTACCGCTGTGACAAACCACCGTAGACCTGGAATATCAATGTCTAAGTAAAAATACGTGGTATTCACACTCATCTAGCTATATATTGTAAAACTAGATCTGCACTGAAAAATTGTAATTGTAACAAACAAATATACGATACATGTATGTCAAGGAATAGAAACTTTTTGTTTTTTATCAGATGTTGCCAATCAGAGCTGCTTTCATAAAACCACGGTTATAGTCCAAAACCAGCAGTAATACTGATAGAATATAACAAGTATAAATTTCAAATAAAAAACTGTTTTAATGTGGTTTTAAATCTAGATGCCTGGCATCTATGTGTTAGATTATATTGTTAACTATTATACGATAAGAACCTTATCTGTATAGGAATAAAATACATATATCTTAAAGCACTTGCTCCTCTCTCTTCTTTTACATCATATTTTATAATAATATCTATAAGATACTTATATATAAAAAACATAGGACATAAGACTATTTTAAAAATATAGAAATTACTCTATCATCCAGGTTATATGATCAAAATAAACCGGGGATCCTTATATATCAAAATAGTAATCCCATAATTGAACAACCCAAAACAGGGACACCTTCATATTCAGATAAAAATAGATCCAAACTAATATATATTTATTTCACTTTATAAGACTCGCAGCTGCGTAGCGCTATTCCCAATCACTTTTTCTTCTCTTCGACCGAAGACAAGCAAGAGAAAGGAGAAACTATAGGGTGCAGTGGTGACTGTAGTCTAAAAATTAAAAAAACACCTGCCTTAAAATGACAGGGCGGGCCGTGGACTGGATACACCACAAGAGAAATAAATTTATCAGGTAAGCATAAATTTTGTTTTCTCTTGTAAGGTGTATCCAGTCCACGGATTCATCCATTACTTGTGGGATACCAATACCAAAGCTATAGGACACGGATGAAGGGAGGGACAAGGCAGGCGCTTAAACGGAAGGCACCACTGCCTGTAAGACCTTTCTCCCAAAAATAGCCTCCGAAGAAGCAAAAGTATCAAATTTGTAGAATTAGAAAAAGTATGAAGCGAACACCAAGTCGCCGCCTTACAAATCTGTTCAACAGAAGCCTCATTTTTAAAGGCCCATGTGGAAGCCACCGCTCTAGTGGAATGAGCTGTAATTCTTATAGGAGGCTGCTGGCCAGCAGTCTCATAAGCTAAGCGTATTATACTTCTTAACCAAAAAGAAAGAGAAGTTGCTGAAGCCTTTTGGCCTTTCCTCTGTCCAGAGTAGACAACAAACAATGCAGATGTTTGACGAAAATCTTTAGTAGCTTGTAAATAAAACTTTAAAGCACAAACCACGTCAAGATTGTGTAATAGACGTTCCTTCTTTGAAGAAGGATTAGGACACAGTGACGGAACAACAATCTCTTGATTGATATTCTTATTGGATACCACCTTAGGAAGAAACCCAGGTTTGGTACGCAAAACTACCTTATCTGCATGGAAGATCAGATAAAGGGAATCACACTGCAAGGCAAATAACTCTGAAACTCTTTGAGCCGAAGAGATAGCTACCAAGAACAGAACTTTCCAAGATAAAAGCTTGATATCTATGGAATGCAGAGGTTCAAACGGAACCCCTTGAAGAACTTTAAGAACTAAATTTAAACTCCATGGCGGAGCAACAGGTTTAAACACAGGCTTGATTCTAACTAAAGCCTGACAAAACGCCTGAACGTCTGGAACATCCGCCAGACGCTTGTGCAAAAGAATAGACAGAGCAGAAATCTGTCCCTTTAAGGAACTAGCTGACAATCCCTTCTCCAATCCTTCTTGGAGAAAAGACAATATCCTGGGAATCCTGACTTTACTCCATGAGTAACCCTTGGATTCACACCAATGAAGATATTTACACCATATCTTATGATATGAAAAACCACGTTTTGACAAAATCAAGCGTTCAATCTCCAAGCAGTCAGACGCAGAGAAATTAGATTTGGATGTTTGAAGGGACCTTGAAGTAGAAGGTCCTGCCTCAGCGGCAGAGTCCAAGATGGAAAGGATGACATGTCCACCAGATCTGCCTACCAAGTCCTGCGTGGCCACGCAGGAGCTATCAAAATCACTGAAGCTCTCTCCTGCTTGATCTTGGCAATCAGACGAGGGAGCAGAGGAAACGGTGGAAACACATAAGCCAGGTTGAAAGACCAAGGCGCTGCTAGAGCATCTATCAGCGCTGCCTTGGGATCCCTGGACCTGAACCCGTAACAAGGAAGCTTGGCGTTCTGACGAGACGCCATGAGATCCAGTTCTGGTTTGCCCCAAAGTTGAATCAACTGTGCAAACACCTCCGGATGGAGTTCCCACTCCCCCGGATGAAAAGTCTGCCGACTTAGAAAATCCGCCTCCCAATTCTCTACTCCTGGGCTATGGATAGCTGATAGATGGCAAGAGTGAACCTCTGCCCATAGAATTATTTTTGAAACCTCCAACATTGCTAGGGAACTCCTTGTTCCCCCTTGATGGTTGATGTAAGCTACAGTCGTGAGGTTGTCCGACTGAAATCTGATGAACCTGACCGCAGCTAGCTGAGGCCAAGCCTGAAGAGCATTGAATATCGCTCTTAGTTCCAGAATGTTTATCGGAAGGAGTGTCTCCTCCTGAGTCCACAAGCCCTGAGCCTTCAGGGAGTTCCAGACTGCACCCCAGCCCAGAAGGCTGGCATCTGTTGTTACTATTGTCCAATCTGGCCTGCGGAAGGTCATACCCTTGGACAGATGGACCCGAGATAATCACCAGAGAAGAGAATCCCTGGTCTCTTGATCCAGATTTAGTAGAGGGGACAAATCTGTGTAATCCCCATTCCACTGACTGAGCATGCAGAGTTGCAGCGACTGAGATGTAGGCGGGCAAACGGCACTATGTCCATTGCCGCTACCATTAAGCCGATTACTTCCATACACTGAGCCACTGAAGGGCGAGAAGTAGAATAAAGAACACGGCAGGAATTTAGAAGTTTTGACAACCTGGCCTCTGTCAGGTAAATCTTCATTTCTACAGAATCTATCAGAGTTCCTAGGAAGGCAACTCTTGTGAGAGGGGATAGAGAACTTTTTTCTTCATTCACTTTCCACCCATGCGACCTCAGAAATGCCAGAACAATGTGCGTGTGAGACCTGGCAACTTGAAAAGTCGACGCCTGTATCAGAATGTCGTCTGAGTAAGTAGCCCGTGGCCTTAGGACCGCTATAAGGGACCCTAGAACCTTGGTAAAGATTCTTGGTGCCGTGGCCAACCCGAAGGGAAGAGCCACAAACTGGTAGCGCCTGTATTAACCCTCTTGGATCATAGGAAGGATGGTTCGAATAGTCTCCATCTTGAAGGATGGGACTCTGAGAAATTTGTTTAAGATCTTGAGATCTAAGATTGGTCTGAATGTTCCCTCTTTCTTGGGAACAACAAACAGATTTGAATAAAAGCCCTGTCCCTGTTCCTCCTGCGGAACTGGGTGGATCACTCCCATAACTAGGAGGTCTTGAACACAATGTAAGAATGCTTCTCTCTTTATCTGTTTTGCAGATAAAAGTGAGAGATGAAATCTCCCTTTTGGGGGAGATGTTTTGAATTCCAGAAGATAACCCTTGGACACAATTTCCAATGCCCAGGGATCCTGGACATCTCTTGCCCAAGCCTGGGCGAAGAGAGAGAGTCTGCCCCCTACTAGATCCGTTTCCGGATCGGGGGCTGCTCCTTCATGCTGTCTTAGAGGCAGCAGCAGGCTTCTTGGCTTGTTTCCCCTTGTTCCAAGCCTGGTTAGGTCTCCAGACCGGCTTAGACTGGGCAAAAGTTCCCTCTTGTTTTGTGTTAGAGGAAGTTGAAGCTGCGCCACTCTTGAAGTTTCGAAAGGGCCGAAAACTAGACTGTTTGGTCCTTAATTTGTTGGACCTGTCTTGAGGAAGGGCGTGACCTTTTCCTCCAGTGATGTCAGAAATGATCTCCTTCAGTCCAGGCCCGAATAGGATCTGTCCTTTGAAGGGAATGTTGAGAAGTTTAGACTTTGAAGTCACGTCAGCTAACCAGGATTTAAGCCATAGCGCCCTACGCGCCTGAATAGCAAAACCTGAGTTCTTAGCCGTTAGTTTGGTTAAATGAACAACGGCGTCAGAAACAAATGAATTGGCTAGCTTAAGCACTTTAAGCTTGTCAAGTATATCATCCAATGGAGTTTCTACCTGTAAGGCCTCTTCCAGAGACTCAAACCAGAAAGCCGCAGCAGCAGTGACTGGGGCAATGCATGCAAGAGGCTGGAGAATAAAAACAGAATTTATGTTTACCTGATAAATTTCTTTCTCCAACGGTGTGTCCGGTCCACGGCGTCATCCTTACTTGTGGGATATTCTCTTCCCCAACAGGAAATGGCAAAGAGCCCAGCAAAGCTGGTCACATGATCCCTCCTAGGCTCCGCCTACCCCAGTCATTCGACCGACGTTAAGGAGGAATATTAGCATAGGAGAAACCATATGGTACCGTGGTGACTGTAGTTAAAGAAAATAAATTATCAGACCTGATTAAAAAAACCAGGGCGGGCCGTGGACCGGACACACCGTTGGAGAAAGAAATTTATCAGGTAAACATAAATTCTGTTTTCTCCAACATAGGTGTGTCCGGTCCACGGCGTCATCCTTACTTGTGGGAACCAATACCAAAGCTTTAGGACACGGATGAAGGGAGGGAGCAAATCAGGTCACCTAAATGGAAGGCACCACGGCTTGCAAAACCTTTCTCCCAAAAATAGCCTCAGAAGAAGCAAAAGTATCAAACTTGTAAAATTTGGTAAAAGTGTGCAGTGAAGACCAAGTCGCTGCCCTACATATCTGATCAACAGAAGCCTCGTTCTTGAAGGCCCATGTGGAAGCCACAGCCCTAGTGGAATGAGCTGTGATTCTTTCAGGAGGCTGCCGTCCGGCAGTCTCGTAAGCCAATCTGATGATGCTTTTAATCCAAAAAGAGAGAGAGGTAGAAGTTGCTTTTTGACCTCTCCTTTTACCTGAATAAACAACAAACAAGGAAGATGTTTGTCTAAAATCCTTTGTAGCATCTAAATAGAATTTTAGAGCGCGAACAACATCCAAATTGTGCAACAAACGTTCCTTCTTTGAAACTGGTTTCGGACACAGAGAAGGCACGATAATCTCCTGGTTAATGTTTTTGTTAGAAACAACTTTCGGAAGAAAACCAGGTTTAGTACGTAAAACCACCTTATCTGCATGGAACACCAGATAAGGAGGGGAACACTGCAGAGCAGATAATTCTGAAACTCTTCTAGCAGAAGAAATTGCAACTAAAAACAAAACTTTCCAAGATAATAACTTAATATCAACGGAATGTAAGGGTTCAAACGGAACCCCCTGAAGAACTGAAAGAACTAAATTGAGACTCCAAGGAGGAGTCAAAGGTTTGTAAACAGGCTTAATTCTAACCAAAGCCTGAACAAAGGCTTGAACATCTGGCACAGCTGCCAGCTTTTTGTGAAGTAACACCGACAAGGCAGAAATCTGTCCCTTCAGGGAACTTGCCGATAATCCTTTTTCCAATCCTTCTTGAAGGAAGGATAGAATCCTAGGAATCTTAACCTTGTCCCAAGGGAATCCTTTAGATTCACACCAACAGATATATTTTTTCCAAATTTTGTGGTAAATCTTTCTAGTTACAGGCTTTCTGGCCTGAACAAGAGTATCGATAACAGAATCTGAGAAACCTCGCTTCGATAAAATCAAGCGTTCAATCTCCAGGCAGTCAGCTGGAGTGAAACCAGATTCGGATGTTCGAACGGACCCTGAACAAGAAGGTCTCGTCTCAAAGGTAGCTTCCAAGGTGGAGCCGATGACATATTCACCAGATCTGCATACCAAGTCCTGCGTGGCCACGCAGGAGCTATCAAGATCACCGACGCCCTCTCCTGATTGATCCTGGCTACCAGCCTGGGAATGAGAGGAAACGGCGGAAACACATAAGCTAGTTTGAAGGTCCAAGGTGCTACTAGTGCATCCACTAGAGCCGCCTTGGGATCCCTGGATCTGGACCCGTAACAGGGAACTTTGAAGTTCTGACGAGAGGCCATTAGATCCATGTCTGGAATGCCCCACAGCTGAGTGACTAGGGCAAAGATTTCCGGATGGAGTTCCCACTCCCCCGGATGCAATGTCTGACGACTCAGAAAATCCGCTTCCCAATTTTCCACTCCCGGGATGTGGATAGCAGACAGGTGGCAGGAGTGAGACTCCGCCCATAGAATAATCTTGGTCACTTCCTCCATCGCTAGGGAACTCCTTGTTCCCCCCTGATGGTTGATGTACGCAACGGTCGTCATGTTGTCTGATTGAAACCGTATGAACTTGGTCCTTGCTAGCTGAGGCCAAGCCTTGAGAGCATTGAATATCGCTCTCAGTTCCAGAATATTTATCGGTAGAAGAGATTCTTCCCGAGACCAAAGACCCTGAGCTTTCAGGGATCCCCAGACCGCGCCCCAGCCCGTCAGACTGGCGTCGGTCGTGACAATGACCCACTCTGGTCTGCGGAATGTCATCCCTTGTGACAGGTTGTCCAGGGACAGCCACCAACGGAGTGAGTCTCTGGTCCTCTGATTTACTTGTATCTTTGGAGACAAGTCTGTATAGTCCCCATTCCACTGACTGAGCATGCACAGTTGTAATGGTCTTAGATGGATGCGCGCAAAAGGAACTATGTCCATTGCCGCTACCATCAACCCGATCACTTCCATGCACTGAGCTACGGAAGGAAGAGGAACGGAATGAAGAATCCGACAAGAGTCCAGAAGCTTTGTTATTCTGGCCTCTGTTAGAAAAATCCTCATTTCTGAGGAATCTATAATTGTTCCCAAGAAGGGAACCCTTGTTGACGGGGATAGAGAACTCTTTTCCACGTTCACTTTCCAGCCGTGAGATCTGAGAAAGGCCAGGACGATGTCCGTGTGAGCCTTTGCTCGAGGGAGGGACGACGCTTGAATCAGAATGTCGTCCAGGTAGGGTACTACTGCAATGCCCCTTGGTCTTAGCACCGCTAGAAGGGACCCTAGTACCTTTGTGAAAATCCTTGGAGCAGTGGCTAATCCGAAAGGAAGCGCCACGAACTGGTAATGTTTGTCCAGGAATGCAAACCTTAGGAACCGATGATGTTCCTTGTGGATAGGAATATGTAGATACGCATCCTTTAAATCCACCGTGGTCATGAATTGACCTTCCTGGATGGAAGGAAGGATAGTTCGAATGGTTTCCATCTTGAACGATGGGACCTTGAGAAATTTGTTTAAGATCTTGAGATCTAGGATTGGTCTGAACGTTCCCTCTTTTTTGGGAACTATGAACAGATTGGAGTAGAACCCCATCCCTTGTTCTCTCAATGGAACAGGATGAATCACTCCCATTTTTAACAGGTCTTCTACACAATGTAAGAACGCCTGTCTTTTTATGTGGTCTGAAGACAACTGAGACCTGTGGAACCTCCCCCTTGGGGGAAGTCCCTTGAATTCCAGAAGATAACCCTGGGAGACTATTTCTAGCGCCCAAGGATCCAGAACATCTCTTGCCCAAGCCTGAGCGAAGAGAGAGAGTCTGCCCCCCACCAGATCCGGTCCCGGATCGGGGGCCAAGATTTCATGCTGTCTTGGTAGCAGTGGCAGGTTTCTTGGCCTGCTTTCCCTTGTTCCAGCCTTGCATTGGTCTCCAAGCTGGCTTGGCCTGAGAAGTATTACCCTCTTGCTTAGAGGACGTAGCACCTTGGGCTGGTCCGTTTTTACGAAAGGGACGAAAATTAGGTCTATTTTTTGCCTTGAAAAGGCCGATCCTGAGGAAGGGCATGGCCCTTACCCCCAGTGATATCAGAGATAATCTCTTTCAAGTCAGGACCAAACAGCGTTTTCCCCTTGAAAGGAATGTTTAGTAGCTTGTTCTTGGAAGACGCATCAGCCGACCAAGATTTCAACCAAAGCGCTCTGCGCGCCACAATAGCAAACCCAGAATTCTTAGCCGCTAACTTAGCCAATTGCAAAGAGGCGTCTAGAGTGAAAGAATTAGCCAATTTGAGAGCATTGACTCTGTCCATAATCTCCTCATAAGGAGGAGAGTCACTATCGAGCACCTTAATCAGTTCATCAAACCAGAAATATGCGGCTGTAGTGACAGGGACAATGCATGAAATGGGTTGTAGAAGGTAACCCTGCTGAACAAACATCTTTTTAAGCAAACCTTCTAATTTTTTATCCATAGGATCTTTGAAAGCACAACTATCCTCTATGGGAATAGTGGTGCGTTTGTTTAAAGTAGAGACCGCTCCCTCGACCTTGGGGACTGACTGCCATAAGTCCTTTCTGGGGTCGACCATAGGAAACAATTTTTTAAATATGGGGGGAGGGACGAAAGGAATACCGGGCCTTTCCCATTCTTTATTAACAATGTCCGCCACCCGCTTGGGTATAGGAAAAGCTTCTGGGAGCCCCGGCACCTCTAGGAACTTGTCCATTTTACATAGTTTCTCTGGGATGACCAAATTTTCACAATCATCCAGAGTGGATAATACCTCCTTAAGCAAAATGCGGAGATGTTCCAATTTAAATTTAAATGTAATCACATCAGATTCAGCCTGCTGAGAAATGTTCCCTAAATCAGTAATTTCTCCCTCAGACAAAACCTCCCTGGCCCCCTCAGATTGGGTTAGGGGCCCTTCAGAGATATTAATATCAGCGTCGTCATGCTCTTCAGTAACTAAAACAGAGCATCCACGCTTACGCTGACAAGGGTTCATTTTGGCTAAAATGTTTTTGACAGAATTATCCATTACAGCCGTTAATTGTTGCATAGTAAGGAGTATTGGCGCGCTAGATGTACTAGGGGCCTCCTGAGTGGGCAAGACTCGTGTAGACGAAGGAGGGAATGATGCAGTACCATGCTTACTCCCCTCACTTGAGGAATCATCTTGGGCATCATTGTCATTATCACATAAATCACATTTATTTAAATGAATAGGAATTCTGGCTTCCCCACATTCAGAACACAGTCTATCTGGTAGTTCAGACATGTTAAACAGGCATAAACTTGATAAGAAAGTACAAAAAAACGTTTTGAAATAAAACCGTTACTGTCACTTTAAATTTTAAACTGAACACACTTTATTACTGCAATTGCGAAAAAACATGAAGGAATTGTTCAAAATTCACCAAACTTTCACCACAGTGTCTTAAAGCCTTGAAAATATTGCACACCAATTTTGGAAGCTTTAACCCTTAAAATAACGGAACCGGAGCCGTTTTAAGCTTTAACCCCTTTACAGTCCCTGGTATCTGCTTTGCTGAGACCCAACCAAACCCAAAGGGGAATACGATACCAAATGACGCCTTCAGAAGTCTTTTATAAGTATCAGAGCTCCTCTCACATGCGACTGCATGCCATGCCTCTCAAAAACAAGTGCGCAACACCGGCGCGAAAATGAGACTCTGCCTATGCTTTGGGAAAGCCCCTAAAGAATAAGGTGTCTAAAACAGTGCCTGCCGATATTATTATATCAAAATACCCAGAATAAATGATTCCTCAAGGCTAAATAAGTGTTAATATCAAACGATTTAGCCCAAAAAAGGTCTACAGTCTAAATAAGCCCTTGTGAAGCCCTTATTTACAATCGTAATAAACATGGCTTACCGGATCCCATAGGGAAAATGACAGCTTCCAGCATTACATCGTCTTGTTAGAATGTGTCATACCTCAAGCAGCAAAGGACTGCAAACTGTTCCCCCAACTGAAGTTAATTGCTCTCAACAGTCCTGTGTGGAACAGCCATGGATTTTAGTTACGGTTGCTAAAATCATTTTCCTCATACAAACAGAATTCTTCATCTCTTTTCTGTTTCTGAGTAAATAGTACGTACCAGCACTATTTGAAAATAACAAACTCTTGATTGAATAATGAAAAACTACAGTTAAACACTAAAAAACTCTAAGCCATCTCCGTGGAGATGTTGCCTGTACAACGGCAAAGAGAATGACTGGGGTAGGCGGAGCCTAGGAGGGATCATGTGACCAGCTTTGCTGGGCTCTTTGCCATTTCCTGTTGGGGAAGAGAATATCCCACAAGTAAGGATGACGCCGTGGACCGGACACACCTATGTTGGAGAAAAGGCTCTATGTCTGTTTAAATGTAGTGATGGCAAAAATGCTAAAAATGCTCTGGACTTTTGGGGAAGTTTTTATCTGAAATGCTGCTGACAGGAAAATATCAACTGAGCGCATCTATGTAAAAAAGGAAGATATTTTACCTCACAATTCCCTCAGCTCAGCAGAGTAAGTTCTGTGTAAAAAGTTATACTCAACTGCTGCTCAGCTGCAGGTAAGAAAAAAAATGAAGAAATGAATAACAGCCAATCAGCATTAACAGTGCTGAGGCCATGAACTCTTTTACTGTGATCTCATGAGATTTGACTTAACTCTCATGAGATTTCATTGTAAACTTCCTTAAGCTGAATAGGGAAATAAGAAGTTTTTGTCTGAAATGTCCGGTCCTTAAGGTGTTAAAGGCACATTAGCATGAAAGATAGCTTTTGAGTTTCATTTAAATCAAATAATTTTCAGATTTACTTCTATTATTAAATTTGCTTAATTCCCTTAGTACTTTGTTGAATGAGAGCAATGATCTACTGGGGCCTAGCTGGACACACAGGGTGAAACAGTGACAAGCAGCTAGCTCACAGTAGTTTATTTCTTCTGAACCTACCTTAACATGTAAAATCATCAGACATTTTGCTTAGGTTTCTAAATCATTCCCATCCATTAGAAAAATAAAATGCAGTTGAAAATTAAAGGGACATAATACTCATATGCTAAATCACTTGAAACTGATGCAGTATAACTGTAAAAAGCTGACAGGAAAATATCACCTGAGCATGTCTATGTAAAAAAGGAAGATATTTTACCTCACAATTCCCTCTGCTCAGCAGAGTAAGTTCTGTGTAAAAAGTTATACTCAGCTGCTGCCCAGCTGCAGGTAAAAAAAAAAAGAAAAAAAGAAGAAGAAATGAACAGCAGCCATCTGGCTCATCAAGACTCACTCTCATTTCATCAGTCCATAAAACCTTAGAAAAATCAGTCTTGAGATATTTCTTGGCCCAGTCTTGACGTTTCAGCTTGTGTGTCTTGTTCAGTGGTGGTCGTCTTTCAGCCTTTCTTACCTTGGCCATGTCTCTGAGTATTGCACACCTTGTGCTTTTGGGAACTCCAGTAATGTTGCAGCTCTGAAATATGGCCAAACTGGTGGCAAGTGGCATCTTGGCAGCTGCACGCTTGACTTTTCTCAGTTCATGGGCAGTTATTTTGCGCCTTGGTTTTTCCACACGCTTCTTGCGACCCTGTTGACTATTTTGAATGAAACGCTTGATTGTTCGATGATCACGCTTCAGAAGCTTTGCAATTTTAAGAGTGCTGCATCCCTCTGCAAGATATCTCACTATTTTTGACTTTTCTGAGCCTGTCAAGTCCTTCTTTTGACCCATTTTGCCAAAGGAAAGGAAGTTGCCTAATAATTATGCACACCTGATATAGGGTGTTGATGTCATTAGACCACACCCCTTCTCATTACAGAGATGCACATCACCTAATATGCTTAATTGGTAGTAGGCTTTCGAGCCTATACAGCTTGGAGTAAGACAACATGCATAAAGAGGATGATGTGGTCAAAATACTCATTTGCCTAATAATTCTGCACACAGTGTAATAACAAAGTCTCTATAGACCGCAATGTAAAGGCACTTAATATTTAGTTTAACTGCCTAATATGTTTAAATTATATTTTAACAGAACCATTAATATAAATTCATGATGTGCACAATCATTTCATAATTTAAGACATTTAAACACGCCAACACTTCAATGCAATAATACCATACAGGAACATAGAAGATCATATTTTAGTGTAATTTTAGCAATGATTGTGTTTATTAACATGTGCACAAAGCATATGAAAACAAAATTAATGTTGAAATGCACCCGAACAAAAAAAAACAAGCCTATATTTGGTCACTACAATAGAAGTACAAAAATCCTTTGAAGTTTCCTGTGCCCATACAGGGTACAACACATGTTTTCCCATCACTAATGCATTTAAAAAGCATAAAATATATTGGATATTCAGGTGTTTTCAAATTATTTGGAAAGGATCCGAAATTGAAAACCCTGCGCAAAAACATAATTTATGCTTACCTGATAAATTCCTTTCTTCTGTAGTGTGATCAGTCCACGGGTCATCATTACTTCTGGGATATTACTCCTCCCCAACAGGAAGTGCAAGAGGATTCACCCAGCAGAGCTGCATATAGCTCCTCCCCTCTACGTCACTCCCAGTCATTCAACCAAGGACCAACGAGAAAGGAAAAGCCAAGGGTGAAGTGGTGACTGGAGTATAAATTAAAAAATATTTACCTGCCTTAAAAACAGGGCGGGCCGTGGACTGATCACACTACAGAAGAAAGGAATTTATCAGGTAAGCATAAATTATGTTTTCTTCTGTTAAGTGTGATCAGTCCACGGGTCATCATTACTTCTGGGATACCAATACCAAAGCAAAAGTACACGGATGACGGGAGGGATAGGCAGGCTCTTTATACAGAAGGAACCACTGCCTGAAGAACCTTTCTCCCAAAAATAGCCTCCGATGAAGCAAAAGTGTCAAATTTGTAAAATTTGGAAAAAGTATGAAGCGAAGACCAAGTTGCAGCCTTGCAAATCTGCTCAACAGAGGCCTCATTCTTGAAGGCCCAAGTGGAAGCCACAGCTCTAGTAGAATGAGCTGTAATTCTTTCAGGAGGCTGCTGTCCAGCAGTCTCATAAGCTAAACAAATTATGCTACGAAGCCAAAAAGAAAGAGAGGTAGCAGAAGCTTTTTGACCTCTCCTCTGCCCAGAGTAAACGACAAACAGAGAAGACGTTTGTCGAAATTCCTTAGTTGCCTGTAAGTAAAATTTTAGAGCACGGACTACATCCAGGTTGTGCAGTAGACGTTCCTTCTTCGAAGAAGGATTTGGGCACAAGGAAGGAACAACAATCTCTTGATTGATATTCCTGTTAGTAACTACCTTAGGTAAGAACCCAGGTTTAGTACGCAGAACTACCTTATCCGAATGAAAAATCAAATAAGGAGAATCACAATGTAAGGCTGATAATTCAGAGACTCTTCGAGCCGAGGAAATAACCATTAAAAATAGAACTTTCCAAGATAACAACTTTATATCAATGGAATGAAGGGGTTCAAACGGAACGCCCTGTAAAACATTAAGAACAAGGTTTAAACTCCATGGTGGAGCAACAGTTTTAAACACAGGCTTAATCCTGGCCAAAGCCTGACAAAAGGCCTGGACGTCAGGAACTTCTGACAGACGTTTGTGTAACAGAATGGACAGAGCTGAGATCTGTCCCTTTAATGAACTAGCAGATAAACCCTTTTCTAAACCCTCTTGTAGAAAAGACAATATCCTAGGAATCCTAACCTTACTCCAAGAGTAACCTTTGGATTCACACAAAATATAGGTATTTACGCCATATCTTATGGTAAATCTTTCTGGTAACAGGCTTCCTAGCCTGTATTAAGGTATCAATAACTGACTCAGAAAACCCACGTCTTGATAAAATCAAGCGTTCAATTTCCAAGCAGTCAGCTTCAGAGAAGTTAGATTTTGATGTTTGAAGGGACCCTGTATCAGAAGGTCCTGTTTCAGAGGTAGAGACCAAGGTGGACAGGATGACATGTCCACCAGGTCTGCATACCAAGTCCTGCGTGGCCACGCAGGAGCTATTAGAATCACTGATGCTCTCTCTTGTTTGATTCTGGCAATCAATCGAGGAAGCATCGGGAAGGGTGGAAACACGTAAGCCATCCTGAAGTCCCAAGGTGCTGTCAGGGCATCTATCAGGACTGCTCCTGGATCCCTGGATCTGGACCCGTAACGAGGAAGCTTGGCGTTCTGTCGAGACGCCATGAGATCTATCTCTGGTTTGCCCCAACGTCGAAGTATTTGGGCAAAGACCTCCGGATGGAGTTCCCACTCCCCCGGATGAAAAGTCTGACGACTTAAGAAATCCGCCTCCCAGTTCTCCACTCCCGGGATGTGGATTGCTGACAGGTGGCAAGAGTGAGACTCTGCCCAGCGAATTATCTTTGATACTTCCATCATAGCTAGGGAGCTTCTTGTCCCTCCCTGATGGTTGATGTAAGCTACAGTCGTGATGTTGTCCGACTGAAACCTGATGAACCCCCGAGTTGTCAACTGGGGCCAAGCCAGGAGGGCATTGAGAACTGCTCTCAATTCCAGAATGTTTATTGGCAGGAGACTCTCCTCCTGACTCCATTGTCCCTGAGCCTTCAGAGAATTCCAGACGGCACCCCAACCTAGAAGGCTGGCGTCTGTTGTTACAATTGTCCAGTCTGGTCTGCTGAATGGCATCCCCCTGGACAGATGTGGCCGAGAAAGCCACCATAGAAGAGAATTTCTGGTCTCTTGATCCAGATTCAGAGAAGGGGATAAGTCTGAGTAATCCCCATTCCACTGACTTAGCATGCACAGTTGCAGTGGTCTGAGGTGTAAGCGTGCAAAGGGTACTATGTCCATTGCCGCTACCATTAAGCCGATTACCTCCATGCATTGAGCCACTGACGGGTGTTGAATGGAATGAAGGGTGCGGCAAGCACTTTGAAGTCTTGTTAGCCTGTCCTCTGTCAGGTAAATCTTCATTTCTACAGAATCTATAAGAGTCCCCAGGAAGGGAACTCTTGTGAGTGGAACGAGTGAACTTTTCTTTTCGTTCACCTTCCATCCATGTGACCTTAGAAATGCCAGTACTAACTCTGTATGAGACTTGGCAGTTTGAAAGCTTGAAGCTTGAATCAGAATGTCGTCTAGGTATGGAGCTACCGAGATTCCCCGCGGTCTTAGTACCGCCAGAAGAGCACCCAGAACCTTTGTGAAGATTCTTGGAGCTGTAGCCAATCCGAATGGAAGAGCCACAAACTGGTAATGCCTGTCTAGGAAGGCAAACCTTAGGTACCGGTAATGATCTTTGTGAATCGGTATGTGAAGGTAGGCATCTTTTAAATCTACAGTGGTCATGTACTGACCCTCTTGGATCATAGGTAAAATTGTCCGAATAGTCTCCATCTTGAACGATGGAACTCTTAGGAATTTGTTTAGGATCTTTAAGTCCAGGATTGGTCTGAAAGTTCCCTCTTTTTTTGGGAACCACAAACAGATTTGAGTAAAACCCCTGTCCCTGTTCCGATCGTGGAACAGGATGGATTACTCCCATTAACAAGAGCTCTTGTACGCAGCGTAGAAACGCCTCTTTCTTTGTCTGGATTGTTGACAACCTTGACAGATGAAATCTCTCTCTTGGAGGAGAGTATTTGAAGTCCAGAAGGTATCCCTGAGATATTATCTCTAGCGCCCAGGGATCCTGGACATCTCTTGCCCAAGCCTGGGCGAAGAGAGAAAGTCTGCCCCCCACTAGATCCGATCCCGGATCGGGGGCCCTCAATTCATGCTGTTTTAGGGGCAGCAGCAGGTTTCCTGGTCTGCTTGCCCTTGTTCCAGGACTGGTTAGGTTTCCAGCCTTGTCTGTAGCGAGCAACGGCTCCTTCCTGTTTTGGTGCAGAGGAAGTTGATGCTGCTCCAGCTTTGAAATTACGAAAGGAACGAAAATTAGACTGTCTAGCCTTAGCTTTGGCTTTGTCCTGAGGCAGGGCATGGCCTTTACCTCCTGTAATGTCAGCGATAATCTCTTTCAACCCGGGCCCGAATAAGGTCTGCCCTTTGAAAGGTATATTAAGCAATTTAGACTTAGAAGTAACATCAGCTGACCAGGATTTTAGCCACAGCGCCCTGCGTGCCTGAATGGCGAATCCTGAATTCTTCGCCGTAAGTTTAGTAAGATGTACTACGGCCTCCGAAATGAATGAATTAGCTAGTTTAAGGACTCTAAGCCTGTCCGTAATGTCGTCCAGAGTAGCTGAACTAATGTTCTCTTCCAGAGACTCAATCCAGAATGCCGCTGCAGCCGTGATCGGCGCAATGCATGCAAGGGGTTGCAATATAAAACCTTGTTGAACAAACATTTTCTTAAGGTAACCCTCTAATTTTTTATCCATTGGATCTGAAAAAGCACAGCTATCCTCCACTGGGATAGTGGTACGCTTAGCTAAAGTAGAAACTGCTCCCTCCACCTTAGGGACCGTTTGCCATAAGTCCCGTGTGGTGGCGTCTATTGGAAACATTTTTCTAAATATCGGAGGGGGTGAGAACGGCACACCGGGTCTATCCCACTCCTTAGTAACAATTTCAGTAAGTCTCTTAGGTATAGGAAAAACCTCAGTACTCGCCGGTACCGCAAAATATTTATCCAACCTACACATTTTCTCTGGTATTGCAACTGTGTTACAATCATTCAGAGCCGCTAACACCTCCCCTAGTAATACACAGAGGTTTTCCAGTTTAAATTTAAAATTTGAAATATCTGAATCCAGTCTGTTTGGATCAGAACCGTCACCCACAGAATGAAGTTCTCCGTCCTCATGTTCTGCCACCTGTGACGCAGTGTCTGACATGGCCCTAATATTATCAGCGCACTCTGTTCTCACCCCAGAGTGATCACGCTTACCTCTTAGTTCTGGTAATTTAGCCAAAACTTCAGTCATAACAGTAGCCATATCCTGTAATGTGATTTGTAATGGCCGCCCAGATGTACTCGGCGCTACAATATCACGCACCTCCCGATCGGGAGATGCAGGTACTGACACGTGAGGCGAGTTAGTCGGCATAACTCTCCCCTCGTTGTTTGGTGAAATTTGTTAAATTTGTACAGATTGACTTTTATTTAAAGTAGCATCAATACAGTTAGTACATAAATTTCTATTGGGCTCCACTTTGGCATTGCAACAAATGACACAGGTATCATCCTCTGAATCAGACATGTTTAACACACTAGCAAATAAACTTGCAACTTGGAATACAATTCAATTAGAATAATATTAAAAACGTACTGTGCCTTTAAGAAGCACAGAAGATCTATGACAGTTGAAAATTAATAAATTGAAAACAGTTATAGTGTAAACAACACAACTTTAGCAAAGGTTTAATCCCATTAGCAAAGATAACAAATTCTGAAAGCAGGAAACAAATTACAGAATAATCGTTTTTTATCTCAGTCAACTATAATTCTCACAGCTCTGCTGAGAGAAATTACCTTCCTCAAAATAAGTTTTCAAGACCCCTGAGCTCTGTAGAGATGAACCGGATTATGCAGGAAATACAATGAGCTGCTGACTGAAATATTTGATGCGTAGCAAAAGCGCCAAAAAACGGCCCCTCCCCCTCACACACAGCAGTGAGAGAGAACAGAAACTGTCAGAAAAAAGATTAAGCAACTGCCAAGTGGAAAAATAGTGCCCAAACATTTATTCACTCAGTACCTCAGCAAATGAAAACGATTTTACATTCCAGCAAAAAGGTTAAACATAATTTCTAGTTATTAAACAGCTTTATGTACTTCTTACAGTATAATTCTAGTGAAGTACCATTCCCCAGAATACTGAAGTGTAAAGTATACATACATGACATTATATCGGTATGGCAGGATTTTCTCATCAATTCCATTGTCAGAAAATAAAAACTGCTACATACCTCTATGCAGATTCATCTGCCCGCTGTCCCCTGATCTGAAGTTTACCTCTCCTCAGATGGCCGAGAAACAGCAATATGATCTTAACTTCTCCGGCTAAAATCATAGCAAAAACTCTGGTAGATTCTTCTTCAAACTCTGCCAGAGAGGTAATAACACACTCCGGTGCTATTTTAAAATAACAAACTTTTGATTGAAGATGTAAAACTAAGTATAATCACCATAGTCCTCTCACACATCCTATCTAGTCGTTGGGTGCAAGAGAATGACTGGGAGTGACGTAGAGGGGAGGAGCTATATGCAGCTCTGCTGGGTGAATCCTCTTGCACTTCCTGTTGGGGAGGAGTAATATCCCAGAAGTAATGATGACCCGTGGACTGATCACACTTAACAGAAGAAAGCATGATCTGAGTAAAATTAATAAATACAATCCACAAATAGTTTCCTACACCTAAAGGTTAAAGATAAGGTTACATTTTCTTTCACAATTCAGAAGAACATACGATCTTATACAACTTTCCAATGTACTTCTATTATTACATTTGCTTTATTCTCTTTGTACCCTTTGTTGAAAGAGCAGCAATGCACTAATGGGAGATAGCTGAGCACATCTGGATGAGCCACCAATGGATGACAAGAGGCATACTGTACATGTGCAGCCACCAATCAGCAGATAGCTGCCAGTAGTGCATTGTGCGCCTGAGCCTGCCAAGATGTTTTTCAACCAATGATACCAAGAGGATAAAGAAAAATTACATAACAAAAGTAAATTGTAAAGTTGTTAAAAATTGCTTGCTCTGGGTTTTTTTCTCTTCTCTTTTTCCTTACATGTAACTATGATTCTACATAGCTATAATCTTTTAGCAGCATCTCAGATGTAATTTTTCCTACCGGTCATAACATTTTGATTTTGCTAAAGCCATTTGT
This sequence comes from Bombina bombina, assembly GCF_027579735.1. Taxonomy (NCBI): domain Eukaryota; kingdom Metazoa; phylum Chordata; class Amphibia; order Anura; family Bombinatoridae; genus Bombina; species Bombina bombina. Next base: position 123,597,247 of record NC_069510.1, read on the forward strand.
TTACTATGCCTAAAAATAATAAAAGATTAACTGTATATTACCATTCAACGAAGATGGGGACCACGAGTATATGGTCTGTCTTCAATATAGTGAGTGTTGTTACTTGAGGAACTGTATATTACCATTCAACGAAGATGGGGATCACGAGTATATGGTCTGTCTTCAATATAGTGAGTGTTGTTAATTGCTAAACTGTATATTACAATCCAAAGAAAATGGAGACCACAAGTCTTCACTATGGACTGTCTACATTATAGTGAGTGTTGTTAATTGAGGAACTGTATAACACCATCCAACGAAGATGGAGACCACGAGTATATGGTCTGTCTTCAATATAGTGAGTGTTGTTACTTGAGGAACTGTATATTACCATCCAACGAAGATGGAGACCACGAGTATATGGTCTGTCTTCAATATAGTGAGTGTTGTTACTTGAGGAACTGTATATTACCATCCAACGAAGATGGAGACCACGAGTATATGGTCTGTCTTCAATATAGTGAGTGTTGTTAATTGAGGAACTGTATATTACAATCCGACGAAGATGGGGACCAAGAGTATATGGACTATCTTCAATATAGTGAGTGTTGTTAATTGAGGAACTGTATATTACCATCCGACGAAGATGGGGACCAAGAGTATATGGACTATCTTCAATATAGTGAGTGTTGTTAATTGAGGAACTGTATATTACCATCCGACGAAGATGAAGACCACGAGTCTTTACTATGGCCTGTCTATATTATAGTGAGTGTTGTTAATTGATGAACTGTATATTACCATCCAAAGAAGATGGAGACCACGAGTCTTCTCTACGGACTATCTACATTAAAGTGAGTGTTGTTAATTCATGACTTTTGGTATTGGTCAATTTGTAGCCCTTTCTTGGGAAGCCTCCAACAAAGGAGTGACTATTTTACATATAATTACGCCATCTCAACGAGTTTATCTAATATTTATAGCCACATATCTTTGGTGGATTGCTACCTGTTTTGGAAGCAATTTATCATCATTTGTTACTATTCTTCTTTGATGTTTATATCTGTATTTTCCTACTTTGTATTGTATGTATTTGATCAAATCAATTTAATAACAACAAATCCATTTAAAATAAATGCATGCTCTATCCGAATTATGTCAGTTTCGTTTTGACATTACTGTCACTTTAATTATTTCCCTAGCTGCAAAATAAATTCTGGGTAACTGATTTTCATTTATATTCAACAGCATTGTATTATGTGTAAGTTACTGGCTGTATAAGCTCTCATTACCTTGGCTTGGAATGTGCCATTGAAACCTGGATCTAAGTATGTCCTTGCGTTACCATTGTACATGTCACTTTCCATGTGTAGACTACGATCTACTGATTTACAACTCCTACTTAATTACACACAGTACATCACTAACAGCTTTTGTGAAGGTAAAAGTTTGTCACAGACCTTCACTCTGGCACATTGTAAATATAATTTTCCTTGGCTTATAAATTCTGCTAGGTAATGATAGTAACGTATGTACATTTTCATTGTTCAGCACTATGTAACCTTTTGTGGGCTTATAAATAATAGATATTGATAATAATTTGTGTCATTTTAGGCAACCAAACAGGACTTATATATTGTGCATCGTCTACATCTGTATGCTGCAGCTAGTCCTCTGTCTGAGAGTATCAGAGGGGTGTCTGAATGTAGTGTAAGATAAAGAGTGATACATCAAATTTCATAATGTAAATGAAAAATGAATCCACTTAAAAAATGTGCAGTGCATATAACATGTAGGCAAACTCTAGCACATATAGTAATGCACTCAAATTAGTATCTTGTCTGTGTGCAGCTTGGTGCACTTTTCTAGCAGTTGTTGAAGGTAAAGCACCTTGGATGGATGATGAATAGTGACCAGTAAGGATAAAGACATAATTGAAGGATCCAGTTTAAGATTTCACAATTTATCTCATTCCTCAATTTATTCCAACTTCTAAAACAGGATTTTAACTGCTCCATTGCAATAATGTACCCACAAAAATGTAGTGCAAACAGGATTTCTCCCTTGGGACTGAGCTTCCAACAGGAACCACTCTTTCATTACTGAGTTCTCAAAAGTACTGAGCTTTCAAAAGGAACCGCTTATTTGTGACTGAGCTTTCAAAAGGAACCGCTCCTTTGTGACTGAGCTTTCAAAAGGACCTGCTTATTTGTTACTGAGCTTTCTAAAGGAACCGCTCCTTTGTGACTGAGCTTTCAAAAGGTACCGCTTATTTGTGACTGAGCTTTCAAAAGGAACTGTTCCTTCATTACTGAGCTTTCAAAAGGAACCGCTTATTTGTGACTGAGTTTTTAAAAGGAACTGCTTATTTGTGACTGAGTTTTTAAAAGGAACCGCTTATTTGTGAATGAGCTTTCAAAAGGAACTGCTCATTTGTGAATGAGCTTTCAAAAGGAACCGCTCCTTTGTGACTGAGCTTTCAAAAGGAACCGCTTATTTGTGACTGAGCTTTCAAAAGGAACTGCTCCTTTGTGACAGAGCGTTCAAAAGGAACTGCTCCTTCATTACTGAGCTTTCAAAATTAACCACTCCTTTGTGACTGAGCTTTTAAAAGGAACCGTTCCTCTGTGACTGAGCTTTCAAAAGGAACTGTTCCTGCACTACTGAGCTTTCAAAAAGAACCGCTCCTTTGTGACTGAGCTTTCAAAAGAAACCGCTCTTTCATTACTTAGCTCTCAAAAGGAACTGCTCCTTCATTACTGAGCTTTCAAAAGGAACTGCTCCTTCATTACTGAGCTTTCAAAAGAAATTGAGCTTTCAAAAGGAACCATTCCTTCATTACTGAGCGTTCAAAAGGAACCGCTCCTTTGTGACTGAGCTTTTAAAAGGAACCGCTCCTTTGTGACTGAGCTTTCAAAAGGAACAGCTCCTTCATTACTGAGCTTTCAAAAGGTACCACTCCTTTGTGACTGAGCTTTCAAAAGGAACCTCTTATTTGTGACTGAGCTTTCAAAAGAACCACTTATTTGTGACTGAGCTTTCAAAAGGAACCACTTATTTGTGACTGAGCTTTCAAAAGGAACAGCTCCTTCATTACTATGCTTTCAAAAGGTACCACTCCTTTGTGACTGAGCTTTCAAAAGGAACCGCTTATTTGTGACTGAGCTTTCAAAAGGAACAGCTCTTTCATTACTGAGCTTTCAAAAGGTACCACTCCTTTGTGACTGATCTTTCAAAAGGTACCACTCCTTTGTGACTGAGCTTTCAAAAGGAAGCTCTTATTTGTGACTGGGCTTTCAAAAGGAACAGCTCCTTCATTACTATGCTTTCAAAAGGTACCACTCCTTTTTGACTGAGCTTTCAAAAGAAACCGCACTGAGCTTTCAAAATGAACCACTCCTTTATTAGTGATATTTCAAAAAGAACCTCTCCTTTGTGACTGAGCTCTCAAAAGCAACTTTTCCTTCATTACTCAGCTTTAAAAAAATGCTCTTTTGTGACTGAGCTTTCAAAAGGAACCACTCCTTCATTACTGAGCTTTCAAAAGGAAACACTCTTTTGTGACTGAGCTTTCAAAAGGAACCTCTCCTTCATTACTAAGCTTTCAAAAAGAACCACTCCTTCATTACTGAGCTTTCAAAAGGAACCGCTCCTTCATTACTGAGTTCTCAAAAGGAACCACTCCTTTGTGACTAAGCTTTCAAAAGGAACCGCTACTTCATTAATGAGCTTTCAAAAGGAACCACTCCTTTCTGACTGAGCTTCCAAAAGGAACCGCTCCTTCATTACTGAGCTTTCAAAAATAACCGCTCCTTTGTGACTGAGCTTTCAAAAGGAACCACTCCTTTCTGACTGAGCTTTCAAATGGAACCGCTCCTTTGTGACTGAGATTTTAAAAGCAACTGCTCCTTCATTACTGAGCTTTCAAAAGGAACCACTCCTTTGTGACTGAGCTTTCAAAAGGAACCACTTTTAGTGACTGAGCTTTCAAAAAGAAACGCTCCTTCGTGACTGAGCTTTAAAAAGAACCACTTTTTGTGACTGAGCTTTCAAAAGAAATCCCTCCTTTGTGACTGAGTTTTCAAAAGGAACTCTCCTTCGCGACTGAGCTTTCAAAAGGAACCGCTTCTTCATGACTGTCCTTTCAAAAGGAACCCTCTTTCGTGACTGAGCTTTTAAAAGGAACCGCTCCTTTGTGACTGACCTTTCAAAAGGGAATGCTCATTCTTGACCAGGCTTTCAAAAGGAACCACTTCTTTGTGATTGTTATCGGGAAACGCTTATTCGTGACTGAGCTTTCAAAAGGAAATACTTATTCATGACTGAGCTTTCAAATAGAACTGTTGCTTTCAAAATGAGCTTTCAAAAAGAACAGCTGTTTCGTGACTGAGTGTCAGGGTGCCAGGAATCAGACTGAGACGAGAAGTGCAAAAATAATCACACCTTTATTAATAGCAAAAAATTATAAAATGTCCACAAGTCAAATAACAAGCCAGGAGTTAAAACCAGAGCTGGTAGTCAGACAAGCCAAGTCAGGAGCAAATGCGAATAGTCAGAGGAGCCAGAATCAGGAACAAGGAGAACAGCAGAGTCAGGAACAAGCCAGGGATCAGGAACCAGGAAGGACGTCAGGCAGCCAGGTAATACACAGGAACTCTCACAAACAGGTCTCAGACAATGCAAAGGCAGAACATACTGAACAGAGGCCCTTTAAATAATAAATGATGACATCACAATTCTGTGACTGCATCCTGTTTCACATGGATGATGCACAACAGTCTGGCCATAAAAGGAAGTGCAGGAAGTGAGCAGCATCCCCCACAATGCACCAAGTCAGGAAGAGAGGTGAGTAAAATGGCTGCCAGCAGCACATGGCAAACACAACAGGGAAAAACCCTGACAGTACCCTCCCCTCAATGACCCCTCCACCGCGGGAGGACAAAAGGCTTATTGGGGAAACGGGCATGGAAGGCACGGAGGAGGGCGGGAGCATCAACATCAGAGGAGGGAACCCAAGAACGCTCCTCCGGACCGTAGCCCCTCCAGTGAACCAAATACTGTACATGGCCCCTGGACATACGAGAGTCAATAATGCTGCTGACCTCATACTCCTCATGGTTGTCAACAAAGATAGGACGGGGGACGAGGCAACACAGTGGTAAACCAATTACAAACCAATGGTTTCAAGAGGGAGACATGAAAAACATTGGAGATGCGCATAGCAGGAGGAAGGTCAAGAGCGTAGGCCACAGGATTAACCCGTTGGAGTATTCGAAAAGGACCAACATAACGGTGAGCCAATTTATTGGAAGGCACACGAAGGTTCAAGTTGCGGGAGGACAGCCAAACTCTCTCACCTACCTGGTAGGAAGGTGCGGGCAGACGCCTACGATCAGCCTGGAACTTTTGGTGCTGCATAGAACGATGAAGGCAATCCTGAATCTGCACCCACGTGGAACGGAGTTGCTGGAGATGCTCCTCCAAAGCCGGAATACCCTGAGACATGAATGAATCGGGCAACAAGGATGGTTGAAACCCATAATTTGCCATGAACGGGGATAACTTGGAGGAATTATTAATAGCACTATTACGAGCAAACTCTGCCCAAGGTAACAGTTCAGACCAATTATTGTGGTGATCTGAGACATAGCAACGGAGGAACTGTTCCAGAGCTTGATTAGACTGTTCCGCAGCCCCATTGGATTGAGGGTGATATGCTGAGGAGAAGGAAAGCTGGATCCCCATTTGAGCACAAAAGGAACGCCAAAATCTGGAGACAAACTGGCTACCCTGGTCCGACACTATCTCCTTGGGTAACCCATGTAAACGGAAGACCTCCCGGGCAAAAATTGAAGCAAGCTCCTGAGCGGTAGGCAGCTTCATCAAGGGAATGCAATGTGACACCATTAACAATAGGTTGAAGAAGACCTACAGGAAGACGTCAAGGAGTCTTATTCTGTGCACAAACTGAGCAGGAGGCAACATACGCAGCAACTTCAGAACGAAGACCTGGCCACCAGAATTGTTGAGTGACAGACCAAATCATTTGGTTCTTGCCTGGGTGACCTGTGGCTTTAGGATAGTGGTAAGTGTGCAAAAGTTTAGTTTGAAGATTCTCAGGAACAAAACACTTACCACTAGGTTTCTCAGGAGGTGCATTGGTTTGTGCAGCCAGGATCTCCTCCCCCAAGGGAGAAGTCAAATTAGTACGTATGGTAGCCAAAATATGGTCAGGAGGTATAACAGGAGTAGGTACAGACTCCTCCTTGGACAGAGGCGAAAATTGTCGAGAGAGGGCATCAGCCCTAACATTCTTACTACCAGGCAGGTAGGAGACCACATAATTAAATTGAGACAAAAATAGCGCCCATCTGGCCTGTCGGGGCGACAAATGTTTTGCTTCAGATAGATAAGTTAAATTCTTGTGGTCAGTAAGAATGAGCACTGGCACGCTAGTACCCTCGAGAAGATGCCTCCATTTCTTGAGTGCCAAAATTATGGCCAGTAATTCCATGTCGCCAATTTCATAATTGCACTCCGCTGGAGACAATTTCTTAGAGAAGAAACCACACAGATGCAAGGAACCGTCAGGCGTAGAACGTTGAGACAAGAGGGGACCTACTCCAGTCTCAGACGCATCGACCTCAAGAACGAAAGGCAGGACAGGGTTAGGATGAGCCAGAACTGGAGCGGCAGCAAAGGCAGTCTTAAGACTATCAAAGGCCTCAATGGCAGTAGGTGACCAATGGAGTGGATCATTCTCTTTACGGGTCATGTCTGTGATAGGTTTGACCAAGGAAGAAAAGTTTTTAATAAACTTTCTATAGTAATTGGCAAACCCAAAAAACATTGAATAGACCGAAGACCAACTGGGCGAGGCCACTGCAGAACTGCAGATAACTTGTCAGGATCCATGGAGAACCCTGCAACGGAGATAACATAACCTAGGAAGGTTACTTGAGTCTGATGGAACTCACATTTCTCAAGTTTACAAAACAGGACGTTCTCATGTAGTCTCTGAAGAACCCGTGTAACATCAGAACGATGAGCCTCAAGTGTGGGTGAGTGTATGAGGATGTCGTCTAAGTACACCACAACACACTGTTGCAACATATCTCGTAGGACATCATTAATAAATTCCTGAAAAACAGCAGGAGCATTACATAGGCCAAAGGGCATTACAAGATACTCATAATGCCAGCTCCTGGTGTTTAATGCTGTTTTCCATTTGTGACCCTCCTTAATCCTAACGAGATTGTACGCTCCTCTCAAATCAAGTTTAGTAAAGACCGTAGCTCCCTTGAGGCGGTCAAAGAGTTCCGTAATGAGCGGAATAGGGTAAGCATTCTTAATGGTAAGACGATTAAGACGCCTACAATCGATACATGGTCTTAACTCGCCACCCTTTTTCTTCACAAAGAAGAAGCCAGCCCCTGCAGAGCAGGATTTGCGGATGATCCCCCGCGGCAGAGCATCAGCAACATACTCCTCCATAGCACAATTCTCTGCAACAGACAGAGGGTACACCCGGCCCCGAGGAGGAATGGCTCCGGGTTGCAGGTCTATGGCACAATCGTAAGACCGGTGAGGAGGCAACGTACTGGCATGCACCTTGTCAAACACGTCTCGGAACTCTTGGTACTCCTCTGGCAATTGAGATACCGAAGAAGTGCACAAGACTTTAACTGGTTTCCGAAGACAAGTGGAAATACATTGCGCGGACCCCAACAAAATTTCGGACCTGCGCCAGTCGAGACTGGGATTGTGCTTTTGGAGCCAGGGATAACCCAGAACAACTGGAAAATGCGGAGAGTTTATCACCTGGAACTGGAGGGTTTCCAAATGGAGAGCCCCAACATCCATGGACAACGGAGCAGTTTCGTAAGTAACGAGTGCGGGCTGAAGGGGCCTGCCATCAATGGCCTCAATAGCAAGCAGAACGGACCGAGACAAAACAGGAATGGAGTGCTTTGATACAAAAGCACTGTCAATGAAATAGCCAGCAGCACCGGAGTCAACAAGAGCCTGAGTGACTATGGAGGAGTCCACCCAGGAAAGGACAACAGTATCCAAAGGTTTCTCCTAAAGCGGTTCCGGGGACAAGGATAAACCACCCAAGGTCTGCCCCCGACAGGACCTTAGGTGTGAGCGTTTCCCGGCCGTGTAGGACAAGACTTCAAAAGGTGGATCTGTAACCCACAATAGAGGCAGAGCCCCTCCCTCCTCCTAAAGGCCATCTCCGCCGCGGAGAGAGACGCGTGATTCCCAACTGCATCGGCTCAGCAGTACCTGGTGACTCAGGAGGAGAGGGAGGCATGGGTGGGAACGAACACGTAGGAGACAATGGAACAGGAGGCTTCCGCAAGCGCTCCTTGAAAGAGGGCCTCTCTCTGAGTCTGATGTCAATTAGGATCAAAAAAGTCACCAATGCCTCGAGATCCTCTGGTAAATCTCTGGCAGCAACTTCGTCTTTAATCGCATCAGAGAGCCCATGAAAGAAGGCGGCAACAAGGGCTTCATTGTTCCAACCTACCTCTGCGGCAAGCGTACGGAACTCAATAGCATACTGAGCAACAGATCTTGTACCTTGCTGAATGGACATGAGTTGTTTAGCAGCAGAGGAGGAGCGAGCCGGAACATCAAATACCCTTCGAAAGGAGGCCACAAATTCAGGATAATTTGAAATCACAGGTTTATTAGTCTCCCACAAGGGATTAGCCCAGGCAAGAGCTGTGTCAGAGAGTAACAAGATGAGAAATCCCACCTTAGCTCTGTCAGAGGGAAACGCCTGAGGTAAGATCTCAAAGTAAAAACCCTCTGCACTGAATAGGATCGCCTCCATATCGCTGAGGTAGAGGTGCAGAACCGGACATGCTCCTGGTAGGCAAAGGTGCAGCAGCGGAAACAGGAGCAGCCATAAAATGCGGGACACTTTGGTCCAAATGTGCAGTGCGAGTCAGCAGGGTTTGCAGGGCTAGTGCAAATTGATCCAAGCGGTGATCCTGTACATCCATCCTGGAAATGATGGAAGGTAAAGAAGGATAATTAGCAGCATCAGGATTCATGGCCTTTGCGCAATGTCAGGGTGCCAGGAATGAGACTGAGACGAGAAGTGCAAAAATAATCACACCTTTATTAATAGCAAAAAATTATAAAATGTCCACAAGTCAAATAACAAGCCATAAGTCAAAACCAGAGCTGGTAGTCAGACGAGCTGAGTCAGGAGCAAAAGTGAATAGTCAGACGAGCCGGAATCAGGAACAAGGAGAACAGCAGAGTCAGGAACAAGCCAGGGTTCAGGAACCAGGAAGGACGTCAGGCAGCCAGGTAATACACAGGAACTCTCACAAACAGGTCTCAGACAACGCAAAGGCAAAGCATACTGAACAGAGGCCCTTTAAATAATAAATGATAAGGGTCGCATATATCAGCAGGATGCCTGCACTTCAGACATGGACAATGAATGGAGAGTGATCCGAGTCAGCTACCCACACTCGGGAACGCTACCAGACAAGGTGCGCTATATGCGAGGTGTCAGCGGAATACCGGAGACCCCCTGATGCTGCTCCTCTCAGACATTAACGGAACCCCCAGGTAGGCCGCGAAAGCGGAGAGACGTACTGCTAGAGAGCGGGTGGGAGCCGCAACCTCCACTAACTATTACGGAGCAAAATAGAACAACATAGGGGCTAAAGAAATCTGGCAGTGACATATAAAACCGCTTTAATATGACTCTGGCTGGTACCGGACGATAAGAGGGGCTATACTTGATATGTGCCATGAGATGAGGATATACCCATTGCGATAGTAAAGAGAGATAGGACGGCACATGAAGGAATAAACAACAGATAAACTGATATGCCATGGGGATAGATGCTGGGAATTTTAAACCGCCAGAAAATATAAAATATAGCCGGAGGAGGCCACAACTACACTAAAATATAAAAGAAGCAAGGTATATGGCAGTAGATGTATCAGAATTAAGGAGGGTGTGAGCTGGAAATGCTGAATTACAATTACATGTTTTAGAGGCAATCTTATATGTAGAGAAGGGGAGGAAAAAGAAAAGAAAATATTTATTTGGAGGAAGAAATAATGGGAACTGGAGCTGCAGTTTTCACTTAGAGGGGTGTGCTTGACGCTCTTCTTTGCTGGATCTCTCTACCCTCAATCTTACTGGCTGGTTCTTGGACTCTCCAGTCTTTAAAACATAACCCATATAAATATCTCTCAGACTTTCTCTGGGGGAGCTTGAAACTAGAACTGAACTACCCTGGGACTTTACAATCTAGTTATTATGTCAGCAAGAAAACCATCTAGGGGAGAAAAGTTACTCAAACCTACAGCAGTGAGCTCCTTTTTTAAATCCTCCAAGCAACTCAAGACCTCAGACTCACTAACAATGGAGGATGCAGGAGACTCAGAAACTGAATCTATACCTCCCACCATGGAAACAGACAAGACTCCTGTGACAAAATCTGACCTAAAAAACTTAATCTCCAAGCAAGATTTCACTAGCAATTTTGAAAAGCTGTGGGATAAAATTGACTCTATGCATAATGCTGTAACCTTTAGCCTTACAGACATACGATCGGATCTGGCTGATCTAGGAGGCAGAATTGATGCCTTAGAGGAACACAATGACATGGTTGCAGGCGAACTAGCAGCTTCCACCCACACTATCCAAATACAACAACAATCCATTGCAGATTTACAAGATAAGGTTGATGACCTAGAAAATAGATCCTGCAGAAGCAACATCAGGCTAAAAGGAGTCCCAGAGTCCATAGCTAGTGAGGATCTACAAAATTACCTGCAACAACTCTTTCACAGCATCACTGGAGACCCGGAAGAATCAGAATATGGCATAGAGCGGGCACACAGGGCATTAAGGGCAAAACCTAAAGGAGAGGCCCCCCCTAGAGATGTCATCATCAAGATGTCGTTTTTCCAAGACAAGGAAAGAATACTTCAAGCTTCCAGAAGCAAGCCAACATTTACATTTCAGGGAACTGTGGTTCAGTTTTTTCAGGATCTTAGCCTTAGAACACTTCAAAGACGAACCTCTTTGCGCCCTCTCACCTCGCTCCTAAGAAAGCATCAAGTCAAATATAAATGGGGTTTCCCCTTTGCCCTATACATATTAAAAGATAACAAAACCCTCACAGTACGAGACCCAGAAGAAATCAACGCTACATGTAAACTCCTGGGGCTAGAGGCCCCCCTTATACCAGCGGAAGACCAAATATCAACACAAGTGGGTCCTCCCAAGCAAACTAAATGGACTAAAGTGAACCGCAAGGGAACAAAGAAATAATACCTCACAGTTTCACCACTACAATGGGTGGTTTTTCATTACTAGGGAGGCAACTTTCCAGCAACTGGACACTCTTTAATGGGAATCACCCTAGAATATTGAAGAGATGACTCACTGTACTATCTAATCTTAGTCAACTACCCTCACCCCTAGGTCCCCAATCAGAGGCATCATGGGGAATATACAGAGGACAGCCTATCCTAACAAGGACTGAATAGACTCATTGTTGTAATGGTTATGTTTAGCTAAGTTTGAATGTTTTCTCCTTTTTTTTATTTCTCTTTTTTATTTTTATATATATAACACTGGTTTATCAAAGTCAGATATTGTATAGCACAGGCAGCCTTCCTATCATTCACACAGGAATGTTAGAATTTGAATTGTTAAGGGCCCCACGATGCGGGCACAAGTTTAAACACAAGTTTAGGTTTTTTTTATTTTATTGTTTGTTCTACTGTTATTTTTCTCTCCTATACTGTTTTCCTGCCTTAACTCTCTCTTTTCCATCTCCCAAGGGCTTTGGGGCTCCTTCTCTCCCCCTTCTGCAAAAAGGTACTCGCACACCTGTCCATGGCAATGAGATCCTCGCAAAGTTGGAGAACTCCCGGATAATTATAGCTAACACGGTAACGTTATGCACCCTCACCACTACACATCGATGACTCCCAAAATTCGCCTTATATCCCACAATGTTAGAGGTCTAAATTCTAATATCAAAAGGCGCACTGCTATGTCCCAATACCTACATCTAGGGGCAAATATTATTTTCCTACAGGAAACTCACTTCACACAAGCTATTATCCCAAAATACTGGGCCAAACATTTCACACAACATTATCATGCAACTACAGATTCCAAAAAAAGGGGGGTTTCAATCCTGATAAATTCCCGTTTAGCATTTAACCATGAGTCCACTATAGTAGACAAAGAGGGTAGATATATTTTAGTCAAAGGACGCTTACAAGACTCCAATGTGGTTCTGTGTAACATATATGCACCAAATGAAAACCAGCATTCCTTCTTTCAAAACATCTCCGACTTGCTTACCAATTGGTCACAACATAAAATCATACTAGCGGGAGATTTCAACATAACAATGAACAAACACACTGACAAGGGCACGAAACTATCACCCAAGCAACTCAGGCATAACAGAATAGTTAATGCTATACAAGAACACTTAGTCCCACACTCAATGATAGATTCCTGGTTAACTTTATACGGACAAACATCAGATACATCCTTCTATTCTGCAGCACATAAACAGTATACTAGAATAGATTATATATATACGAGCCAAATACTGCAACCTCTTCATGGAGAGGCCTCGATTCACCCCTGCGTGTGGTCGGACCACTCCATACTTACCTTACACCTGGAGGGCTTTGTTGACACTCTCAGAACCCGAACATGGACTTACAACCCACTACACACAAGAGAACCTCTAATTAAAGAAAGACTCTCCACCCTACTCACAGAATTCTGGGACATTAATAAAGCTTCCACAACCAATCCCATTTCCCCATGGGCAGCACATAAAGCATACCTCAGAGGATTACTCATTAGGGAAAAAGCATTACACACCAAACAACATAGAACTTTACTCTCACAACGTCACAATGAGATACGGGACCTAGAGACTCAACACAGACTGACTCACAAACAGGACATACTAAGCACATTGGAATCTAAACGCACACACTTGGCTAAACTTTTAAACGATCACTCAATGAGAGCGATCCATAGACTCAATACGCAATACTACATTTATGCGAACAAACCAGACAAATTTCTGGCTCACAAACTCAGAGAAAGATGTAGAGCTTCCGCTGTCTTATCTATATTACTTCCATGCGGCACATTAGTATCTCACCCACAACAAATAGTGGACACTTTTGCGAATTTTTATGGAAATCTATACGATGGAACTAAAGTAGCACACTCACCACAGGTAGCCTCTCAAACCAAGACATTTCTAAAGGAAACAGAACTAAATACCCTCACACAGGAAGACTTAGATAACTTAAACACCCCAATAACAAATATGGAAGTGTTAGGGGTTATTAGAGACCTTAAATCAGGGAAAGCAGCAGGCCCGGATGGATTTGCCAGTGAATACTATAAGACGTTTAGAGGAATCTTAGTACCCCATCTTACGGACTTCTGTAATTATGTCTTAGAGGGACATAACATTCTGGGAGACATGTTACAGGCAAGGATAGTGGTGATACCAAAACCAGGGAAAAACCACAAACTTTGCTCAAGTTATCGCCCAATCTCACTCATTAATCAGGATCTGAAGATCCTCACAAAAATCTTAGCTAACCGCCTAAAGCTTATCCTGCCAAAGTTGATCCACCTGGATCAGGTGGGCTTCGTTAGAGACAGGGAAGCTCCGGACAATGTCCGAAGATTAATAAACCTCATAGAATACGTGGGAAAAACCAGGATGCCTTCTCTGCTCCTCTCGTTGGATGCGGAGAAGGCATTCGATAGGATAGATTGGGATTTCATGAATGCAGTCCTCCGTCGGATGGGATTTCAGGGAAATTTTATCACAGCTTTAAGTAAGATTTACTCAAACCCAACAGCTCAAGTATCTATATCAGGTTATAAATCTAAATCCTTCCCTATACTAAATGGCACAAGACAGGGATGCCCCTTGTCACCCCTCATCTTCGCTTTGTGTATAGAACCATTAGCAGCCAAAATAAGACAGACAACAGATATATCAGGAATAATAATTAAAGACCAGGAATACAAATTAACGCTACTTGAGGATGACATTTTACTCACATTGACTAAACCACTAATCTCGTTACCCAATCTATATAAAATTCTAGAGGAATTCTCTCAAATCTCAGGCTACAAAATTAACCTGGACAAATGTGAAGCACTGTCATTAGGACTCCCACAGCACACTAAAAAACTTATAGAAACTAACTTCGAACTGAAATGGCCCACACACTCTCTCAAATATTTGGGGATATACCTAACTCCCCAAGTAGATCAACTTTATAAACACAACTATGATGTCATTTATAGAAACATTAGGAAGGATTTGAATAAGTGGAGAACACATACATTCTCGTGGATGGGCAGGCTAGCTGCAGTGAAGATGACGATCCTGCCTCGTTTATTATATCTGTTTAGGACACTCCCCATTGAAGTCCCGATTTCAGACTTGAAAAAGATACAAGCAGAACTCTTAACCTTTATTAGAGGAAAGAAAATGGCTAGGATCCCATCCACACTTAAAACAAAACACAGGAGTTTAGGAGGAATAGGAGCACCCAACATAGTTGAGTACTACAGAGCAGCAAGGCTAGGACAAACACTGCTTCTATGGGGAAGAGAAAAAGTAGTCCTTTGGCCCAAACTAGAAGCTGATTTAAGGGAATCCACCCACACTGATGATATACTATGGGGTAAACAAACGAAAGACACAACATCAATTAGCTACCACTCACATATCTCTGACCACACCATAGATGTGTCGTCCCTTCTAGGCAAACAACTTAACTTATCAGCTACACAATCGATCATGCGCCCAATCAGATACCTCCTCTCTTCTGAAACCCAGTTAGTAGTGAATAAATGGGCAAACAAAGGACTTTACAGAGTGGCGGACTGGATGGAAGGAGGGAAACTTAAGACATTCACACAAATCCAAACCCAAATAACCTCTATGAAACTAATGTGGTTTCAATACCTCCAGGTCAATACGGCAATCCGACATTACATCAAATCAGTTAAACCCCACGCCTTAACACAGATAGAGTCCCTACTGAACTCAACTCATAGACCCAAGTGATATCTAGAATGTATATAGAAATCCAATCCCAAAATAATTCCCTGAAACCCCCACTACTCCTGCACTGGGAAAAAGATCTAGATACATTGAAACTTAAAAAGGACTGGGACAAACTATTACATTCAGCATGCTCTGGCCTCTTGAGCGCAGACTTAAGAGAAAACACTATTAAAACCATCTATAGATGGTATCTAACCCCGATTAAAACCAGCCACATGACTCCCACAAACAACAGACTATGCTACAGAGGATGTGGGGAAGTGGGTTCATATCTCCACATGTGGTGGGATTGTGCCATAATAAAACCGATATGGGTGCAATTATCCTCCTTCTTGGGTACAATTCTAGAGGATCAAATACAATTAAAACCAATACAAGCCCTTCTACATGAACCATTACCACAATACAACAAACATATAAATACATTTATTAAGATTGCTTGCACGGTCACTAGAATGAACATCGCAAAATATTGGAAAATGAAAGCCCCAACATGGGAGGAGGTGAGAAATAGATTAGACATGACCTACCGCATGTATGAATCTGCTTCTAAAATCCTAGATACCCAAGCCCAATTTGAGAAGATCTGGTTTTACTGGACACTCAATAGAAATCTGACTGAATAGACATCGCAGAGACTCTTCAGTGCCACAGAGGTAGCGGGCCACGAGGCTGGGGGGGGGGGAGACCTGGATGCCCTATCCTACTACTCTATATCTTCCTTTTCTATCCTATCATACTTCCACCTACCTCACTAAAACTCTCTTATTCCCCCTATTTACAGGAGGAACTATATAAGAATTGGATGCCAGAAACCCATAAGTACAGTTCCACCTCTTCCCATAATCTTATCTATCTCCCTTCTTCTCTTCCCTCTCCTTCCTCCGCTCTCTCTTTGTCTACGTATATTTTTGTATGATCTTTTATAGATATTTGATCTTGAAAAGCAACCCATATTAAGCGACTAAGCAATACATACTAACCCCTTGGCTCTGAAAGTAACAAGGGGGGACAGACATATATTTTTTTTATTATCACCTCCCCACTATGGAAGGTGTCAGTATAACTCTCCTCGAATAGATACTCGAATAGATACAGTAGGTTATATACAAAAGATGAAACAGAGGCTGTGTAAATGTCTATGTTCAAACCCAACAAAAAGATATGGGCATGGAGGACAGATATGAGGGGATTGCTGGGGGGGGGAGAGGGGATTTGACTTTCTTTTCACTTGTTTCCATTGTACACTTGTTATATCAAAATGCTAATAAAAAGATTTAAACATAAATAATAAATGATGACATCACAATTCTGAGACTGCATCCTGTCTCACATGGATGATGCACAACAGTCTGGCCATAAAAGGAAGTGCAGGAAGTGAGCAGCATCCCCCACAATGCACCAAGTCAGGAAGAGAGGTGAGTAAAATGGCTGCCAGCAGCACATGGCAAACACAACAGGGAAAAACCCTGACACTGAGCGTTTAAAAGGAAACGCTCCTTTGTGGCCGGGATAATACCTTTATGATGAAAATTTCAACAGTAAGACAGCAAAAGCTGGAAACATCACTGTCGATAACAGGCTTTGTCTTGGCTGTCACAGTCACAAAGCCTGTTCACAAAGGTGCAGTTCCTTTTTAAAACCTGGTTGCAAAGGTGTGGTTCCTTTTGAAAACCCGGTTACAAGGGCATGGTTCCTTCTTAAAACCCAGTTACAAAAGCCTGATTCGTTTTTTAAACCTGGTTACAAAGGTGTGGTTCCTTTTGATAACCTGGACACACAGGCATGGTTCCTTTTGAAAGGCGTGATTCCTTTAGCAAATCCAGTCCAAAGATGTGGCTCTTTTCAAAAACGGTTTATGGGTTAATAGTGTAGTGGGGTACTTTGAGATGTGGGAGTGTGGCAGTTTAAGGGTTAATATTGTTGCAGGGTACTTTACAATGGGGGGGTCGCTAAAGGGTTAATAGTATAGTTTAGTACAACACTGGGATAACTTTTTTAAATATTTATAGTAATATGAAGATAGTGTTTATATGAGTGTAACTTATGAAAAAACCAAAGGTGGCACTCTGTGAAAAAAACAATACTTTTATTAGGAAGATCTCTTCCTAATAAAGGTATATTTTTTTCGCAGAGTACCACCTTTGGTTTTTTCATATGTTACATACTGAGACCCAGTGAGTGGGGTCTCCAAGGTGTTGCACCGGACATTTGCCATAGACTTCACTAATCTTTTTGTGCTTGTGCTGATTCCTTTGTACAAATATATATCAGCGTAACTGTAATTTTGAATGTATTTATGTTGTGTTTTATACAACTTTTTTTAACGCACTACCCTTTACGCAAGGATTTCAGTTGTGCTAACCTGACAAGCGTAAAATGCGATTGCGCTCTTGCATTTACTTTCAACTTGTAATATGCATGCTATTTCCACAAAAATCTGATTTCGCTAGCGTACAACAGTTTGCGCACCACTTAAAATCAAGCCCTAACTGTGGCACTGGTTGACCTAACTTTAATATATTTTTAATGTTTTTAGATCCACAGTGTTCCAGAAAATAATTTATTGTCAACTGACCTAGTGGTTACTTCCATCATTAGTTCTAATATTGTCCAGTGTCAATCTTGGGGATAGACTAAACATGTTTCACCTTTCCACAGACCATCTTCCTCATATCTCATTATTTATAAAAATACAAAAGACTTTTCCTAGTATTGCATGAACAGAAGCACAGCTATATACACATTTACAACAAGTCAGTCTATTTCCCACCTTTGGCAACTGCTAGCTAAATAACCCATACCACTATCTAACTGGATGCATTTATCCTATTAGCAACTACCATCTCTACTACCAGAGGCCCAAATAGAAGAGGTGTATGCAGATCTGAAGTCCAGAATAATTAAATATATTTCATCTAAACCATGCCAGAAGTCAGTAGCTGATTCCAGAATCAAGGTGGGAAGAAGGTCTGGTTCAGACAAGAGCAGACTTAAGACTGTCTCAAAGCAAGGGATACACCTTTAATGGGTGGGGCTTCATATCAGGATCTATCTTTATGGGATGGGGCTATTAAAGAGTTCCTATTTCTCCCACTGATTTAAATAATGTGTTATGAGATGCCTTATGTTAAAGAGGGAATTCTACTTTTTAAATGAAGGGTCACACCATCCTCTAATTCTTAGGTAATCATTGTGATAATGGTGATCATGTTAAAGATAATAAACAAGTTGCATCCTTTGTGCTATGAAGCACCTCCCATAACAGCTTAGAACCTATCTCGAGTTACCTCCTTCACAAACACAACATACGGAAGGAGGATGATGACTCAGGATGAAACACCAGCTTTGGAATGCAAGTACTTGCAGTGACTAATACCAAATTACTAATTACTTATACCAAATTAGACAAATGACTGCTCACTGATATTCCAGTGCACAGCGTATATATATATTCACACTATATTTTACTTTGCTAGAATATCCCGTTATAACTGTTTGCTGCCTTGTTTTTCCTCTTTGCTGCTGAATGTTGATCACCTGCCCCAAGTACACACACACACAAGACTAGATTACGAGTGGAGAGCTATTTATTGGGTCTCATACCAATGTTAAAACATAGAGATATGGTACATCATAAGGAGGTGTCCCCTATCTTGCCCACCACAATACACAGACAAACCTTTTATTTGAAAGCAGCAATCATCATCTTTCAAAAAAGTGGTCCTGTGCCCATACAAGTGTCAGGCCGTTGTTATAAGAATTACAAACATCTTAAAGAACTGGTTCTATTTTGTGGGTTCTGGAGATTTTCAAGAGGCCTTTATTATTCCTTGTAATAGAAATATATCATAACATCTCTCAATTTGAAGAGTGAAGTCCCACAATTTACATTAGGGGTTTAAAGGGACAGTGCACTGTAAAATGTATTTCGCCTTGATGAATTTCAAATGATTTGTTACACCAGTGGCTGAGTTTTAAATAAATTAGAAATTTTTCCTTTGAGTTTATATTTGTATATGAAATAATTGTTTCTATAAATGGAAACCACACCTCCAATACAAACAGGGTGGTCTTTTGGACTCTCACCATCATGAATGAAATTTATTTATCAGGAAAGCATTCATTTTGTTTCATAAGATAGTAAGAGTCCACGAGCCATCACATGTGGGATTCTAAACCCAAGCTGTAAAGTCCACGAGACCACCATGAGATATGGTGGGAATACAGTTATGATAGATAGAGGTACTAAACAGTCACTGTGGCCTGTAGATCTTTCCTACCAAAAGCAGCTTCAAAAGAGGCAAATATGTCAAAATAGTAGAATTTGGTAAAGGTACATAAAGATTACCAAGTAGCTGCCATGCAAATCTGTTCAATGGAAACTTTATTTCTAAAAGCCAAGAGGTGGTGACCGCTCTGGTAGAATGAGCAGTTATTCATTCAGGGAAAGACTTCCCAGGTGCTAGGTATGCTACATGATTCAAAACTTTTAGCCAAGCTGCCAAGGTGATTGCAGTAGCTTTCTGTCCCTTTTGGGAACCTGAAAAATGAATAAACAAGGAAGAAGAAGATCTGAGTTATTTAGTGGTTTGAAGATAAAATTGCAAGGCCCTTACTACTTCCAAGTTATGAAGTAATCTCTCTAGCATTTTTTTGCCACTGGACAGAGAAATTGGACTATAATTTACTGATCTTTTTAGAAGAAACAACCTTAGGAAGTAAAGAGTAGTTTGTTCTTAAAGGGACAGTCTACAATAGAATTGTTATTGTTTAAAAAGATACATAGGGGCCCATTTATACAAGCTCCGGATGGAGCTTGAGGGCCCGTGTCTCTGGCGAGCCTTTGGGCTCATCAGAAACACCAGTTATGAAGCAGCAGTCTAAAGACAGCTGCTCAATAACCTGTCTGTCTGCTCTGAGGAGGCAGACAGACATCGCCGCAATTCAACCCGATCGAGTGCGATCGGGTTGATTGACACCCCCCCTGCTAGCTGACGATTGGCCACGAATCTGCAGGGGGTGCAAATGGAAAACTTGGCCCAACTCCTATTAAGTAGCTCAGACTTACCCCCGCTTCACGGCTTGTTGAAAGTACGCCTTTAGGGAGACCCTTCTCCTAGGTCCCACCTGGTACGTAGCGCTCCTGCAGTGTGCTTACAGCCTCCGGCACCACACACTTTCTCATGGATTCATCACGGTTCATCCGCTGCGATGTCTCCACAGGTCTCCGCTTCCAGGAAATGTAGCTGACTTACTGGGGGTAAGACATAGCCAAATTACTGGGTGTAAGGAGTTTGACACAAAGTGGAGGGTTGATTCTCGTGGGGCTCCACAAATGTATCACTCCGGATACTTCTGTCTCAATGTAGAATGAATAAGCTTGTAGGGATCAAAATTGCTGACTCTCCAATCCGGCCATGAACAATCCCAAAGAAAACGAATCTGGAGAGATCTCAGCTTAAAAACAGTTATTTATTAGCTTCTTTAAAAAACAGGTACAATGAAGTGCAGTATGAACAGCCCTCTCAGGGCATATTTATCAATGTGCGAGCGGACATGATACGAAGTAGCGTATCATGTCCGCTGCACATCGATAAATGCTGACAGCAAATGCTGTCAGCATTTATCATTGAACCAGCAGTTCTTATGGGAGTGAAGGCCATTCCTGAGAGGAAGAAGCCAAGGCTAGCTGGTGGACATTTGTACCAGATTTGTGTATCTGCAAGGCCATGACAGAGCAAGTACAATCACCAAGGCCCTTTCCTGTTTTATCCTGACTGCTATGAGGGATTAAAAAACAAAAGAAGGAAATATGTAAATAAGACTGAATGATCCATGAATCACTAGTGCATCTATTAGATATGGAATTTCAATTGCTGAAATCATGCAATTATAGTAGTCTGCCAAAGTCAGATTACAATATTTCTTTCATTGCTAAGGCGCCATGAGTACCGTCCTGGTGATTGATATAAGTCACTGCTGTAACATTTCTTTCTGACTGAACCTTCATGAAAGAGTCATGTCTTAACAAGGACCACTCTGGAGAGCCCAGAAGATTGTTGATCGGTAACCTCAGCTCCTGAAGAGACCAAACTTCCTGCGCTTACCCGGGAACCAAAGACTGCGCCCAAACACAGCAGTTTGGCGTCTGTGGTAATTACTACCCAATTACGGATGGAGAAATGAGGCTCCATGAAACAAAGATTGGCGAGTCTGCCTCAAAGCTAGAAAATGTCTTGTCTCACAGTCTAAAGAGAGGTTTTGAGACAGGTTGTTGTAATCTTCATTCCACTACTGCAATAAATGAAGCTGCAAAGAACGTAAGTGGAATATGACAACAGGTACAGCATCTGAAGCTGCTTCCACGAGAACAACTATTTCCATGTATTAAAGCAGTGCAGGAAGAAACGTTTGTTGGAGAAGAGCACAGGTGCTTCTGTAATTTAAGTCTGTGAGCATCTGCAAGAGATAGTCTTATTGTTACAGAGATCGTTTCAGGAGGCTAATTATCCAACCATGGGAATGAAGGAACTGAAGAACGTTGTTTGTATGTTCTTAAGTCAACTGAAAAGAATCAGGAGCAGCACACATTGGTAATGCCTCTGGCACTAAAGGTAAAATAGTGTAAAAATGTGTTCAGAGCTTTAAGATCATAGATCAGCCTGTAAGTCTGGTATTTCTTCGGAACAATGAAAAGCTTTGAATAGAACCCCTGATTCTGTCCCTCCAAGGGTACCTGAGTAATCTGTCCCATGGCTATTAGGACTGCTACACATTCCAAGAAAGCTCTGGCTTTTAAAAGGATCTTAAGGCACATGAGACAGGAGGAACCTTCCTCGAGGAGGGCAAAACTGAAAGCCTGTGCAGTACTCAAAAATCTTGAAATAATTTTTCCCAAGCCTCTGGAAAAAAGATCAGACTGCCCCCCCACACCAACCTGGGTTGGGAGCTGCACCTTCATGCTGATTTGGAGGAATGTACAGGCTTTTCTTGCTTCCAGCAGAAGAGCCCATCCTGTGTAGTGCACACGGGATCTAAGGAAGGAGTGCCAAGCTGCAGGAGAACTGTTTCCAGTAGAAAAACCCATCCTGTGTAGTAAACACTATATACACACATAAATACAAATGTACACACGTATATATATATATATATATATATATATATATATATATATATATATATATATTTATACAGGGAGTGCAGAATTATTAGGCAAGTTGTATTTTTGAGGATTAATTTTATTATTGAACAACAACCATGTTCTCAATGAACCCAAAAAACTCATTAATATCAAAGCTGAATAGTTTTGGAAGTAGTTTTTAGTTTGTTTTTAGTTATAGCTATTTTTGGGGGATATCTGTGTGTGCAGGTGACTATTACTGTGCATAATTATTAGGCAACTTAACAAAAAACAAATATATACCCATTTCAATTATTTATTTTTACCAGTGAAACCAATATAACATCTCAACATTCACAAATATACATTTCTGACATTCAAAAACAAAACAAAAACAAATCAGTGACCAATATAGCCACCTTTCTTTGCAAGGACACTCAAAGTCCTGCCATCCATGGATTCTGTCAGTGTTTTGATCTGTTCACCCTCAACATTGCGTGCAGCAGCAACCACAGCCTCCCAGACACTGTTCAGAGAGGTGTACTGTTTTCCCTCCTTGTAAATCTCACATTTGATGATGGACCACAGGTTCTCAATGGGGTTCAGATCAGGTGAACAAGGAGGCCATGTCATTAGATTTTCTTCTTTTATACCCTTTCTTGCCAGCCACGCTGTGGAGTACTTGGACGCGTGTGATGGAGCATTGTCCTGCATGAAAATCACGTTTTTCTTGAAGGATGCAGACTTCTTCCTGTACCACTGCTTGAAGAAGGTGTCTTCCAGAAACTGGCAGTAGGACTGGGAGTTGAGCTTGACTCCATCCTCAACCCGAAAAGGCCCCACAAGCTCATCTTTGATGATACCAGCCCAAACCAGTACTCCACCTCCACCTTGCTGGCGTCTGAGTCGGACTGGAGCTCTCTGCCCTTTACCAATCCAGCCACGGGCCCATCCATCTGGCCCATCAAGACTCACTCTCATTTCATCAGTCCATAAAACCTTAAAAAAATCAGTCTTGAGATATTTCTTGGCCCAGTCTTGACGTTTCAGCTTGTGTGTCTTGTTCAGTGGTGGTCGTCTTTCAGCCTCTCTTACCTTGGCCATGTCTCTGAGTATTGCACACCATGTGCTTTTGGGCACTCCAGTGATGTTGCAGCTCTGAAATATGGCCAAACTGGTGGCAAGTGGCATCTTGGCAGCTGCACGCTTGACTTTTCTCAGTTCATGGGCAGTTATTTTGCGCCTTGGTTTTTCCACACGCTTCTTGCGACCCTGTTGACTATTTTGAATGAAATGCTTGATTATTCGATGATCACGCTTCAGAAGCTTTGCAATTTTAAGAGTGCTGCATCCCTCTGCAAGATATCTCACTATTTTTGACTTTTCTGAGCCTGTCAAGTCCTTCTTTTGACCCATTTTGCCAAAGGAAAGGAAGTTGCCTAATAACTATGCACACCTGATATAGGGTGTTGATGTCATTAGACCACACCCCTTCTCATTACAGAGATGCACATCACCTAATATGCTTAATTGGTAGTAGGTTTTCGAGCCTATACAGCTTGGAGTAAGACAACATGCATAAAGAGGATGATGTGGTCAAAATACTCATTTGCCTAATAATTCTGCACTCACTGTATATATATATATATATATATATATATAACAGCACAAAGTTTTTACCCCCTTCCATATGTGGACCGCAACATACATCTCTCTTGTAAACCACCACAGTATTGAAATGTATGTACAATCTCAAAAAGTTCACAGCGTTAATAAGCCATATAGGACTCACTTGCCACATTTGATTGGTGCTCGGTCCTGGGGGAGATATATCCAAACTGCTTCCTGCAGGGATCCGGCTCTGCTGCCCGCTCCTCTCCTCAAGCCACCCGCTGCCTGTGGTTGCGTCCGTGAGCGCGTGCCTGTGTCCTGTTGAGCGTGTGACGTCACATCCCTGTCACGGCTCCGATATCCATCTGTGGTGGTCCAAGGGGTACAGATAGAGTAAACACTCCGGAGACTCCATACTGGTTCAGTGCAAATGTGAAAAGAAGGAATCAGGAGTTCCAGTCTCTTGTTAAATCACGATCCAAAACTTTATTGGGTTTAAAACAAATTGCAACAGCACTTCAGTTACAGCTCTCAGAGCTACAGCACGGGATGGTGGTCACTACTGCTGACGCGTTTCGGCTCTCCCCGCCGTAGTCATAGCAACGTAGTCATAGCAACATGCTTCTTTTCACACACACACATATATATATATATATATATATAAGTGCATTGGAGTTCTTTGCAGTCAAGTAGATGAAAACATGTAAAATCATATTTATGAAATATTCATATTTGATAAAGTGTTATACTGTGTATTTACTGTAAATATTTCACATTCCAATGTTCTGCAAACAGCTGGATATGTTCTATGTATTTATAAATAAATATTCCTATATAAAGCTGTATATATCTATACCTATATATAATCATATATATATATAAATATATATATATACACACAGTATGTATATATATATATATATATATATATATATATATATATACACATACACAGTAGATAGATATTTTACCAATAAAACATCAAATAGAAATATGTATGTGTGCAAGCGAAAACCTTTTACTTTCAACTTGTAATACACGCTTTACCCGAAGCACACAAAAAGCCGAAGTCGAGGGTAGTTAGTGCAGGAGCTGGAACGATAAATAGCACTCCACTCGTAATCTAGCCTATTATGTTATGTTGTTGATGTTAGATCTCATAGAATCATGTTTCTATAAACTAAAGAAACAATTATAAGAATTAAAATATATAGGAGAACTTGGTGAGTGTAGAAATAGATTAAGAAAGATAGATTTGGGAAATTCCATATACAATGTTTTTGGTGCAACAAATGTATTCATACAGATAGAACGATAGATAGATAGATAGATAGATGACAGACGGATAAATATACAGAGCATACAGAAATGAATATGCATGTGCTGATTTTGAAGGCAATATATGCAATGCAAGTCAAAAGATAAACAAACACCATAAGCACCTATAGATAACATAAATGTACAATTTGCCATCATCTTGTATCAATAATAACATTTAGCTAAACAATGGCCAGATAACGAGTGACATGCTATTGCTAACTGTGCTCAAAGTAAACTTTTAACGCTAGTGGGTTAGCGCACATATTACAAGTTGAAAGTAAATTGTTTGCGCACAAGCAAAATACGATGTGAGCTAACTTCAGGACTTCGCATATCGCGACCACATTAACTTCTTCTCCCCATAGATTTCAATTTAGCTGGCTTTATTAAAAAAAAACTAACACATTGGTCAAGCACTAACGTGACGCCGCGTAAGACCAACTGCACTAAACCCGAAGGTAATTATGAATATTTTACATTACAATGTTCTTCACATAAAATATTTTTTTATTTTTAAATCTATATTTCTAAATATATCTGATTATTTTCTTGTAATATATATATATATATATATATATATATATATATATATATATATACCTGAGTATATAAGTGTTTATATGTGTCTTTTTCTCCTCTTCTTTTCTTATATGTTTCTTCCCCTCCCTTTTGTTAATTGTCTCATTGTGTGATCTTGCTTTGTTCTGTATGTTGTATCTTTCTTTTTTTTGTTTCTTTTTGTTTTTGCCCATGATTTTTTGTACAAAATAATGTGCTACACCTCCACTTAAGACATATGTAAAATATGGTTTGTCTGTAAAGAGGGATTGTAGTATATATTACCAATTTAAAAACATAATTTATGCTTACCTGATAAATTTATTTCTCTTGTAGTGTGTTCAGTCCACGGGTCATCCATTACTTATGGGATATATTCTCCTTCCCAACAGGAAGTTGCAAGAGGATCACCCAAGCAGAGCTGCTATATAGCTCCTCCCCTCACATGTCATATCCAGTCATTCGACCGAAACAAGACGAGAAAGGAGAAACTATAGGGTGCAGTGGTGACTGGAGTTATAATTTAGAATTTAGAACCTGCCTCAAAAAGACAGGGCGGGCCGTGGACTGAACACACTACAAGAGAAATAAATTTATCAGGTAAGCATAAATTATGTTTTCTCTTGTTAAGTGTGTTCAGTCCACGGGTCATCCATTACTTATGGGATACCAATACCAAAGCTAAAGTACACGGATGAAGGGAGGGACAAGGCAGGAACATTAAACAGAAGGAACCACTGCCTGTAGACCCTTTCTCCCAAAAACAGCCTCCGAAGAAGCAAAAGTGTCAAATTTGGAAAATTTGGAAAAAGTATGAAGTGAAGACCAAGTTGCAGCCTTGCAAATCTGTTCAACAGAGGCCTCATTTTTAAAGGCCCAAGTGGAAGCCACAGCTCTAGTGGAATGAGCTGTAATTCTTTCAGGAGGCTGCTGTCCAGCAGTCTCATAGGCTAAACGTATTATGCTACGAAGCCAAAAAGAGAGAGAGGTAGCCGAAGCCTTTTGACCTCTCCTCTGTCCAGAGTAAACGACAAACATGGAAGAAGTTTGTCGAAAATCTTTAGTTGCCTGTAAGTAGAACTTCAGGGCACGGACCACGTCTAGATTATGCAAAAGACGTTCCTTCTTTGAAGAAGGATTAGGACACAATGATGGAATAACAATCTCTTGATTGATATTCCTGTTAGAAACAACCTTAGGCAAAAACCCAGGTTTAGTACGCAGGACTACCTTGTCTGAATTAAAGATCAGATAAGGAGAATCACAATGTAAGGCAGATAACTCCGAGACTCTTCGAGCCGAGGATATAGCCATCAAAAACAGAACTTTCCAAGATAAAAGCTTAATATCAATGGAATGAAGGGGTTCAAACGGAACACCCTGAAGAACTTTAAGAACCAAGTTTAAGCTCCACGGAGGAGCAACAGCCTTAAACACAGGCTTAATCCTAGCGAAAGCCTGACAAAAAGCCTGGACGTCTGGATTCCCTGCCAGACGCTTGTGTAAAAGAATAGACAGAGCAGAAATCTGTCCCTTTAGTGAACTAGCGGATAAGCCCTTTTCTAAACCCTCTTGTAGAAAAGCCAATATCCTAGGAATCCTAACCTTACTCCATGAGTAACTCTTGGATTCACACCAATATAAATATTTACGCCATATCTTATGGTAAATTTTTCTGGTAACAGGTTTCCGAGCCTGTATCAATGTATCAATAACCGAATCCGAAAACCCACGCTTTGATAGAATCAAGCGTTCAATCTCCAAGCAGTCAGCCTCAGAGAAATTAGGTTTGGATGGTTGAAAGGACCCTGAAATAGAAGGTCCTGCCTCAGAGGTAGAGACCATGGTGGACAGGACGACATGTCCACTAGGTCTGCATACCAGGTCCTGCGTGGCCACGCAGGCGCTATCAGAATCACTGATGCTCTCTCCTGTTTGATCCTGGCAATCAGTCGAGGTAGCAACGGAAAAGGTGGAAACACATAAGCTATGTTGAAAACCCAAGGGGCTGCAAGTGCATCTACCAGCACCGCTCCTGGGTCCCTGGACCCGTAACGAGGAAGCTTGGCGTTCTGGCGAGATGCCATAAGATCCAGATCCGGTTTGCCCCAACGACGAATCAGTTGAGCAAATACCTCCGGGTGTAGTTCCCACTCCCCCGGATGAAAAGTCTGGCGACTTAGAAAATCCGCTTCCCAGTTCTCCACACCTGGGATGTAGATCGCTGACAGGTGGCAAGAGTGTGACTCTGCCCAGTGAATTATCTTCGAGACTTCCAACATCGCTAGGGAACTCCTGGTTCCCCCTTGATGTTTGATGTAAGCCACAGTCGTGATGTTGTCCGACTGAAACCTGATGAACCTCAGTGTTGCTAACTGAGGCCAAGCTAGAAAAGCATTGAATATTGCTCTTAATTCTAGAATGTTAATTGGTAGGAGTTTCTCCTCCTGAGTCCACGATCCCTGAGCCTTCAGGGAGTTCCAGACTGCTCCCCAGCCTAGAAGGCTGGCATCTGTTGTTACAATCGTCCAATCTGGTCTGCGAAAGGTCATTCCTTCGGACAGATGAACCCGTGACAACCACCAGAGAAGAGAATCTCTGGTCTCCTGGTCCAGATTTAGCAAAGGGGACAGATCTGAGTAATCCCCGTTCCACTGACTTAGCATGCATAGTTGCAGCGGTCTGAGATGCAGGCGCGCAAATGGCACTATGTCCATTGCCGCGACCATCAAGCCGATTACTTCCATACACTGAGCTACTGATGGGCTTGGAATGGAGTGAAGGGCACGGCAAGCATTGAGAATCTTTGATAACCTGGACTCCGTCAGGTAAATCTTCATCTCTACAGAATCTATAAGAGTCCCTAGAAAAGGAACCCTTGTGAGCGGTAACAGAGAACTCTTTTCCACGTTCACTTTCCACCCATGCGACCTCAGAAATGCTAGAACTATCTCTGTATGAGACTTTGCATTTTGAAAACTTGACGCTTGAATCAGAATGTCGTCTAGGTACGGAGCCACCGCTATGCCTCGTAGTCTTAGTACCGCCAGAAGTGAGCCCAGAACCTTTGTAAAAATTCTCGGGGCCGTAGCTAACCCGAAGGGAAGAGCTACAAACTGGTAATGCCTGTCTAGAAAGGCAAATCTTAGGTACCGATAATGATCTTTGTGAATCGGTATGTGAAGGTAGGCATCCTTTAAGTCCACTGTGGTCATATATTGACCCTCTTGGATCATGGGCAGGATGGTCCGAATGGTTTCCATCTTGAACGATGGAACCCTTAGGAATTTGTTTAAGATTTTTAAGTCTAAGATTGGTCTGAAGGTTCCCTCTTTTTTGGGAACCACAAATAGATTTGAGTAAAACCCTTGTCCTCGTTCCGTTCGCGGAACTGGGTGGATCACTCCCATCACTAAGAGGTCTTGTACACAATGTAGAAATGCCTCTTTCTTTACTAGGTTTGTTGATAACCTTGACAGATGAAACCTCCCTTGTGGAGGAGAAGTTTTGAAATCCAGAAGGTATCCCTGAGATATAATCTCCAACGTCCAGGGATCCTGTACATCTCTTGCCCAGGCCTGGGAGAAGAGAGAAAGTCTGCCCCCCACTAGATCCGTCTCCGGAGAGGGGGCCCTGCCTTCATGCTGTCTTGGGGCGGAAGTAGGCTTTCTGGCCTGCTTGCCCTTGTTCCATGACTGGTTGCCTTTCCAACCCTGTCTGTAACGAGCAGTAGTTCCTTCCTGTTTTGGAGCGGAGGAAGTTGATGCTGCTCCTGCCTTGAAGTTACGAAAGGCACGAAAATTAGACTGTTTGGCCTTTGATTTGGCCCTGTCCTGAGGAAGGGTGTGGCCCTTACCTCCTGTAATGTCAGCAATAATTTCCTTCAAGCCGGGCCCGAATAAGGTCTGCCCTTTGAAAGGAATGTTAAGTAGTTTAGACTTAGAAGTTACATCTGCTGACCAGGATTTAAGCCATAGCGCTCTGCGCGCCTGTATGGCGAATCCGGAATTCTTAGCCGTAAGTTTGGTTAAATGCACTACGGCATCCGAAACAAACGCATTAGCCAGTTTAAGTGTTTTAACTTTGCTCAAAGTCTCATCCAATGGTGCTGTGCGAATCGCCTCTTCCAGAGACTCAAACCAGAATGCCGCTGCAGCCGTGACAGGCGCAATGCATGCAAGAGGCTGCAATATAAAACCTTGTTGAACAAACATTTTCTTAAGGTAGCCCTCTAATTTTTTATCCATTGGATCTGAGAAAGCACAGCTATCCTCCACCGGGATAGTGGTACGCTTGGCTAAAGTAGAAACTGCTCCCTCCACCTTAGGGACCATCTGCCATAAGTCTCGTGTGGTGGCGTCTATAGGGAACATTTTTCTAAATATCGGAGGAGGGGAAAAGGGCACACCGGGTCTATCCCACTCCTTACTAATAATTTCTGTAAGCCTTTTTGGTATAGGAAAAACGTCAGTACACACCGGTACCGCATAGTATCTATCCAACCTACATAATTTCTCTGGGATTGCCACTGTGTCGCAATCATTCAGAGCCGCTAACACCTCCCCTAGTAACACGCGGAGGTTCTCAAGCTTAAATTTAAAATTTGAAATTTCTGAATCCGGTCTCCCTGGATCAGAACCGTCACCGACAGAATGAAGCTCACCGTCCTCGTGTTCTGCAAATTGTGACGCAGTATCAGACATGGCTCTCGTGTCATCAGCGCGCTCTGTCCTTAACCCAGAGCTATCGCGCTTGCCTCTTAATTCGGGCATATTGTATAATACTTCTTTCATAACATTAGCCATATCATGTAAAGTGATTTGTAAGGGCCTTAATGTACTTGGCGCCTCAATCTTACGCACCTCCCGAGCGGGAGACGCAGGTACTGACACGTGAGGAGAGTTAGACGGCATAACTTCCCCCTCGTTGTCTGGTGATAATTTCTTTATCGGTACAGATTGACTTTTATTCAAAGTAATATCAATACAATTGGTACACATATTTCTATTGGGCTCCACATCGTCTTTTGAACATAATGAACAAGCAGATTCCTCTGTATCAGACATGTTTAAACAGACTAGCAATTAAGCTAGCAAGCTTGGAAATCACTTTCAATAAGTTTACAAGCAATATAAAAAACGCTGCAGCACTTTTAAAAATACAGTTGAATAACAAGGAAAACTAATTCAGTTATAGTCAACAATTCTTAACGAGAAAAATATTAATTAGCAGAGGATTGCACCCATTAGCAAAAGGATGATTAACCCCTCAATACCCAAAAACGGATATCAAATTAAGATTTAACGCTTTTATCACAGTCAAACACACTGTCACAGATCTGCTTTGACTGATTACCTCCCTCAAAAACGAATTTTGAAGACCCCTGAGCTCTCTAGAGACGTCCTGGATCAAGGAGGAAGAAACAGGAAGAATGTGCTAGAATTTTAACTGCGCAACAAGGCGCTAAAACAAGGTCCCTCCCACTCATATTACAACAGTGGGAGACCTGATATAACGGTTTCTATGCAGAAAATACGTTAGCCATGTGGAAAAAAATCATGCCCAAAAAGATTTATCACCAAAGTACCTCACAAAACGAATAACATGCCAGTAAACGTTTTAAAAACAACATTTTGAATGTCATGCAAAGTTATCACTAAGCCTGCTACCAGTCGCTTCCACTGCAGATAAGGCTTAAACATTATTTCAGTATTAACAGTATTTTCTCAGTCAAATTCTAGTCCCTAGAAAATAACTCAACTGCGCATACATTTATCAGCCTGATACCAGTCGCTACTACTGCATTTAAGGCTGTACTTACATCATATGGGTAACAGCAGTATTTTCTTAGTCAATTCCATTCCCAGAAAATAATGTACTGCACATACCTCATTTGCGGGGGACCCCGCATGCTATTCCCCTCTTTCTGAAGTTACCCTACTCCTCAGAATGTCGAGAACAGCCAGCCATCTTAGTTACATCTGCTAAGATCATAGAAAAACGCAGGCAGATTCTTCTCCAAATACTGCCGGAGATACAAAAAACGGCACACTCCGGTGTCATTTTAAAATAACAAACTTTTGATTGAAGAATAATTAAGTAAAAACTAAAACTCCTCTCGCGACCTCCTTCTTTGTTGAGGGTTGCAAGAGAATGACTGGATATGACATGTGAGGGGAGGAGCTATATAGCAGCTCTGCTTGGGTGATCCTCTTGCAACTTCCTGTTGGGAAGGAGAATATATCCCATAAGTAATGGATGACCCGTGGACTGAACAAACTTAACAAGAGAAATGCAGGTTTGAGCATAGATTACTCACCATTAATGCATGATTGTTGAAAATTAAGTAGACTCCTATATATGCTATATTAGGTAGAAGTACCATTTTACCCCTGTATGTAGATATGTTGGGGGCATGTAGTTAGTATTCAGTTGTTTGTAACTTTTATATTGTTAAGCACTGATGATTGCCCTGATTAGTCATAGTATGTAACCACTATTATTGTTGACAGCAGGTTGCTAGGCAATAGACGCCGCATGATGTGCGCACCGAGTCGCGGGCCTACTTTGCTTCACTCGTGGACTGTTTGCACAAGAGGTGAGAGGATATTTAAATTATTGTTATTGTTTGGGTATTATTGATTGTCTGAAGACGGGGATTATATCCCTGAAACGTTACATAAGGGATTAAAGAAATTACCCCTGTTTAAATCAGGAGAGTGCCTTCCGTTACTTTATAATATTGATGTATTTGCAGCACACCCCGGTATTAATACGGTTGTCTTGAGTGCTAGGCTACACTAGATTTAAGGTCTGAGGAAGGGGATACATTATCCCTGAAACATTACACTTTTTTGTCACAGTAAAGACTTTTGTAAAAGACAAGCAAGTGCAAGTTTCTTCATTGTTCTTATTAAAGGATTACTTTCTGTTATAATTTTTAATCTAAACAACTAACATATTAAAGTTAATAAACATTAATTAAAACCTACTGACCTATATTTTCTCCAAAACGAAGTTTCATAACGTTCTAAAAGTTATATCTTTTATTCGCCGATGATGTCACGT
>NC_069510.1:123769834-123864834 GCF_027579735.1 Bombina bombina
TATTGTAAAATAACAAACTTTTGATTGAAGTCATAAAAACTAAGTATAATCACCATAGTCCTCTCACACATCCTATCTAGTCGTTGGGTGCAAGAGAATGACTGGGACTGACGTAGAGGGGAGGAGCTATATGCAGCTCTGCTGGGTGAATCCTCTTGCATTTCCTGTTGGGGAGGAGTTATATCCCAGAAGTAATGATGACCCGTGGACTGATCACACATAACAGAAGAAAAGAGAATCTCAGAAAACGATATTGATCTGGATGAATTGGATTGTGAGGGTAAGCGTCCTGTCAATTGTGGACATGAAGTGACCTTGCTGAACAAAAGACAGAATAGTCCTTCAAGTCATTATCTTGAAAGTTGGGACTCTTACAAAACGATTTAAAGTTTTCAGATCCAAAATTGGTCTGAAAGAATTTTCCTTCATAGGTACAATGAATAGATTTGAATAAAAACCTCAATCCATGTTCCTACTGTGGAACTGGGACAATTACCCCTGAAAGTTCTAGATCTGAAACACATTTCAGAAAGACTTGAGCTTTTACTGGGTTTTTTGTTACATGGGTAAAAAAGAATCTTCCCAAAGGAAGTCTTATTTTGAATCCTATTTGACACCCCTAAGAAATAATATTTGGAATCCAATGATTTTGGACAGAGTCTGTCCAAACTCTTTGAAATAGCTTTAGTCTGCCCCCTACCAGAAGAACTGGCTTGAGGGCCACACCTTCATGTAGGTTTAGGGGCAGGATTTGGTTTCTTATAAGGCTTGGTTTTATTCCTATTCGGATATGGTCTCCAATTAGAGCAAGAGGCCTTAGGGGAAGGAGTAGTTTTCTGTTCTCTATTCTGACAAAAGGAACGAAAACAATTGGGAGCTTTAAATTTACCCTTCCGATCAGCCAATAGAATGCGAGCTCAATCTGATTGGCTGATTGGATCAGCCAATCGGATTGAACTTGATTCTGATTGGCTGATTCCATCAGCCAATCAGAATATTCCTACCTTAATTCCGATTGGCTGATAGAATCCTATCAGCCAATCGGAATTCGAGGGACGCCATCTTGGATGACGTCCCTTAAAGGAACCGTCATTCGGCTAGTAGGCGTCAGGAGAAGAGGATATTCCGCGTCGGAGGTCTGCAAGATGGATCCGGAAGAAAGAAGATTGAAGATGCCGTTGATAGAAGACTTCATCCGGATCATGGACCTCTTCAGCTCCCGCTTGGATGAAGACTTCATCCGGATCATGGACCTCTTCAGCTCCCGCTTGGATGAAGACTTCAGCCGGATCATGGACCTCTTCAGCCCCCCGCTTGGGCTTGGATCAGGACATCGGAAGAGCTCTTCAGGACGGATCGGTGAACCTGGCAGGGTGAAGATAAGGTAGGAAGATCTTCAGGGGCTTAGTGTTAGGTTTATTTAAGGGGGGTTTGGGTTAGATTAGGGGTATGTGGGTGGTGGGTTGTAATGTTGGGGGGGGTATTGTATGTTTTTTTTTACAGGCAAAAGAGCTGAATTCTTTGGGGCATGCCCCGCAAAGGGCCCTGTTCAGGGCTGGTAAGGTTAAAGAGCTTTGAACTTTAGTAATTTAGAATAGGGTAGGGCATTTTTTTTATTTTGGGGGGCTTTGTTATTTTATTAGGGGGCTTAGAGTAGGTGTAATTAGTTTAAAATTGTTGTAATTTTTTCTTATGTTTGTAAATATTTTTTTATTTTTTGTAACTTAGTTCTTTTTTATTTTTTGTACTTTAGCTAGTTTATTTAATTGTATTTATTTGTAGGAATTGTATTTAATTAATTTATTGATAGTGTAGTGTTAGGTTAATTATAGGTAATTGTAGGTAGTTTATTTAATTAATTTATTGATAGTGTAGTGTTAGGTTTAATTGTAACTTAGGTTAGTATTTATTTTACAGGTAATTTTGTAATTATTTTAACTATTTTAGCTATTAAATAGTTCTTAACTATTTAATAGCTATTGTACCTGGTTAAAATAAATACAAAGTTACCTGTAAAATAAATATTAGTCC
This sequence comes from Bombina bombina, assembly GCF_027579735.1. Classification (NCBI taxonomy): domain Eukaryota; kingdom Metazoa; phylum Chordata; class Amphibia; order Anura; family Bombinatoridae; genus Bombina; species Bombina bombina. The sequence continues at coordinate 123,771,866 of NC_069510.1, forward strand.
TAAAATAGCTATAATATAATTATAATTTATATTGTAGCTATATTAGGATTTATTTTACAGGTAAGTATTTAGCTTTAAATAGGAATAATTTATTTAATAAGAGTTAATTAATTTCGTTAGATGTAAATTATATTTAATTTAGGGGGGTGTTAGGGTTAGACTTAGCTTTAGGGGTTAATACATTTATTAGAGTAGCGGTGAGCTCCAGTCGGCAGATTAGGGGTTAATAATTGAAGTTAGGTGTCGGCGATGTTAGGGAGGGCAGATTAGGGGTTAATACTATTTATTATAGGGTTAGTGAGGCGGATTAGGGGTTAATAACTTTATTATAGTAGCGCTCAGGTCCGGTCGGCAGATTAGGGGTTAATAAGTGTAGGCAGGTGGAGGCAACGTTGAGGGAGGCAGATTAGGGGTTAATAAATATAATATAGGGGTCGGCGGTGTTAGGGGCAGCAGATTAGGGGTACATAAGGATAACGTAGGTGGCGGCACTTTGCGGTCGGCAGATTAGGGGTTAATAAGTGTAGGCAGATGGAGGCGACGTTGAGGGGGGCAGATTAGGGGTTAATAAATATAATACAGGGGTCGGCGGTGTTAGGGGGAGCAGATTAGGGGTACATAAGGATAACGTAGGTGGCGGTCGGCAGATTAGGGGTTAAAAAAATTTATTCGAGTGTCGGCGATGTGGGGGGACCTCGGTTTAGGGGTACATAGGTAGTTTATGGGTGTTAGTGTACTTTAGAGTACAGTAGTTAAGAGCTTTAGAAACCGGCGTTAGCCCAGAAAGCTCTTAACTACTGACATTTTTCCTGCGGCTGGAGTTTTGTCGTTAGATGTCTAACGCTCACTTCAGACACGACTCTAAATACCGGAGTTAGAAAAATCCCATTGAAAAGATAGGATACGCAATTGACATAAGGGGATCTGCGGTATGTAAAAGTCGTGGCTGAAAAGTGAGCGTTAGACCCTATTTTGAGTGACTCCAAATACCGGCGGTAGCCTAAAACCAGCGTTAGGAGCCTCTAACGCTGGTTTTCACGGCTAACGCCAAACTCCAAATCTAGGTCTTAGACTCCTCAATACCCAAAGTAAACAAAACTTCCTTTAAGAAAGAACAAATGTATTCTAACTTAAATAAAAAAGAAGATTTGTCTATATCAGTCTCTGACGTGGCATCCTCTGAATCAGAGGAGACCCCATCAGTACAGGATACATCAGTATGCTGAAGGTCAGAAGTTTCACTAAGTTTAGGGGAAAAAAATCAAAAACCTTTTTACATTTATTTGAAGGCAAAATAGCAGTCATTGCCCTCTCTATAGCTGCAGCAATAAAATCTTACATTTCTGCAGTAATGCTAAGTACATTTAGACTGAGATGGAATAACAGTGTGTGTATTTGTACTCAGATATATTTAACAATTTGTTAAAATAAGAGCCACATAATTTAGCTGAATAATTTAGATCAGCTTAATTACAACAAACATACTTCGCTTTGTTAAATACCTGTTTAGGCAGCTCAAATCCTATGGTATCAGAGGCAGGTTCAGTTTGAGACATAAAAACAAAATTTAAAAAAAATAAAAATAAATTAATTCTGGAAATTTATATCCATGCTCCTATATATGATATAAAAATATAAAAAAAAAAACATTCATAAAATACTGCATGAAATCTCTCTGTTTTCTGAGAACACTGAATAAGCTGGGGGCTGAGCTCATAACGGCAATTGTGGCAGGAAAATTTCCTTTTTTGGCGCAAAAAAATTGCAAACAATGATGACACGTCACCCTATGACATAAATAGCATCATTACACGCGCAACATGCAAAGCTGAAGAGGATTTCTAATACACCTATCACTCTAAAAAGCAGGTAAGAATTTTGATTGTATATACAAAAAAAAAAAAGTACCAAAATAAAGCCTAATGGATACTACTATTACAGCTGCATAAAATGTGATTATCAACATTTCATGAGACTAACATAATACTTAGCATCCTAATTTATAAATAAATTACTAGCTCCAAAAAAAAACTGTATGTTTCACAGACTCTACCAACCTTGACAAATATTTAGCCACAAATAAAGTCCCTAAAAAAAAGAGCACTGAATTACTGAATCAAGGCATGTATACAACCAATATATAACAACTTTACTTAAAAAGTGCCCAATCCATAGCTGAGAGTGTTTTATATAATAAAAGTATATACTTACCGTGTAAGACACCCATCCACATATAGCAGACAGCCAAACCAGTACTGAAACATATCAGCAGAGGTAATAGTAGAGGCGTATAATGTTGATCTGTAAAGGGAGGCAGCAGATGAATCCCTGCGACCAAATTTACAGAGAGCCCTAGAAAAGATTTCCCATAGGCGAAAACATGGTGTCATTAGGCAATACTCCCTTCACATCCCTCAGACAAACACTGTACTTACAGAGGAACTGGGCTTCAATATGCTTAGAAGCACCTTTCACAGAAGAAATCAAGCACATCGTGCTTCACCACCTCCTAAGGAGGCAAAGTTTGTAAAACTAAGGTATGAGTGAGGTGGGAGGTGTATTTATAGGCATTTGAGGTTTGGGAAACTTTGCCCTCCTTCTGGTAGGAATGTATATCCTATAAGTCACTAGCTCATGGACTCTTGCCACTTACATAAAAGAAACGCATATCACAGTGTGTCTCTCACGTTTTGGAGGCACTCCTGATCACAGCACAATATCTATGCAATCGCTAGCTTAGAAACACCTCCATTATACTATTTCTATACTGTGCGGTCTCATGAGATTGCTGCTGTCAGAGCACAGTAAATGCTTAAATGCATGCACCGTACCCTGTGTCATTAAGGGTTAAGTCGTTTGCCACTTATTCGATTTACAAATAGATTTCAACTTTTTTTCGTAAGGAGTATCCAGACAAATATATAATAAATATCTAAACCGCCACATACCCACCATAAATCTATATTCTATTAACTCATAAACCGCCACATACCCACCACAAGTATCTATCCTATTAATCCCTAAAATGCCACATACCCACCACGAGAACTATTCTATTAACCCCTATACCACCACTATCCCACCGCAAGTACCTATCTAAATTATTAACCCCTAAACTGCCATACCCACCGCAAGTACCTATTTAAATTATTAATCCCTATAATGCCACTAGCCCACCACAAGTACCTACACTATTAACTTCTAAACCGCCACAACCCCAACGCAAAATAACTATACTCTACCTAACACCTACCTGTCTCTAAACTAAACCTAAATCTAAGTTACAGAAATTTAAAAAATACAGTATCCAAAATAAAAAATATGATTATACCTAACACTAATCTACATGCCCCATAACAAAAACACACCCAAAACAAAACACCCTAACACTAAAATAAATTACAATAGCCCTTAAAATGGTCTTTTGTAGGGCATTGCCTAAAGATAATTGAGCTCTTTTACAATAGAAACAATTACAAGACCCCCTTCTACAGTATAAGTAACCCCCACCCTCAAATTAATAATGTCTATCTAAAAAATACTAAGCTAAAAAATAAAATTGAAAATAAAATTTATGTTTACCTGATAAATCTCTTTCTTTCCGGACATGGAGAGTCCACAACGTCATTCCAATTACTAGTGGGATATTCACTCCTGGCCAGCAGGAGGAAGCAAAGAGCTCCCCAGCAAAGCTGTTAAGTGTCACTTCCCTTACCCATAACCCCCAGTCATTCATCCGAAGGGAAATGGAAAAAGAAGATAACACAAAGGTGTAGAGGTGCCTGAGGTTTAGAAAAAAAGGAAATTTATGCTTACCTGATAAATTGATTTCTTCTATGATACGACGAGTCCACGGATTTCATCCTTACTTGTGGGATATTATCCTCCTGCTAACAGGAAGTGGCAAAGAGCACCACAGCAGAGCTGTATATATAGCTCCTCCCTTCCCCTCCACCCCCAGTCATTTGACCGAAGGTTTAAGGAAGAGAAAGGAAAAGCTAAAAAGGCAGAGGTGACTGAAGATGAAAATAATAAAAAACTATAATCTGTCTTAAATTGACAGGGAGGGCCGTGGACTCGTATCGTAGAAGAAATCAATTTATCAGGTAAGCATAAATTTCCTTTTCTTCTACAAGATACGACGAGTCCACGGATTTCATCCTTACTTGTGGGATACAATACCAAAGCAACAGGACACGGATGAAAGGGAGGGACAAGACAGAGACCTAAACGGAAGGCACCACTGCATGAAGAACTTTCCTCCCAAAAACAGCCTCAGAAGAAGCAAAAGTATCAAATTTGGAAAATTTGGAAAAAGTATGAAGGGACGACCAAGTCGCAGCCTTACAAATCTGTTCAACAGATGCATTGTTTTTAAAGGCCCATGTGGAAGCCAAAGCCCTAGTAGAATGAGCCGTAATTCTTTCAGGACACTGCTGTCCAGCAGTCTCATATGCCAGGTGGATGATACTTCTCAGCCAAAAAGAAAGAGAGGTAGCCGTAGCTTTCTGACCCCTACGCTTTCCAGAATAAACAATAAATAATGAAGATGATTGACGAAAATCCTTAGTTGCCTGTAAGTAAAACTTTAAGGCACGGACCACGTCCAAATTATGCAACATACGCTCCTTCTTAGAAGAAGGGTTAGGACATAAGGAAGGAACAACAATTTCCTGATTAATATTCTTATTTGAAACAACCTTAGGAAGAAATCCAGGTTTGGTACGTAAAACCACCTTATCAGAATGAAAAATGAGATAAGGCGAATCACACTCTAATGCTGTAAGCTCAGAAACTCTTCGAGCAGAAGAAATAGCAACCAAAAACAGTACTTTCCAAGATAATAATTTAATATCTATGGAATGCATGGGTTCAAACGGAACCCCTTGAAGAACACGAAGAACTAAATTCAAACTCCAGGGAGGAGTAATAGGTCTAAATAAAGGCTTAATTCTAGATAGAGCCTGACAAAAAGACTGAACATCTGGCACATCTGCCAATCGTTTGTGAAGCAAAATAGACAAAGCAGAAATTTGTCAGATAAGCTAGGCTGAACGACCAAGGCACTGCCAGGGCATCTATCAGTTCGGCCTGAGGATCCCTCGACCTGGATCCGTATCTTGGAAGTTTGGCATTCTGTCGAGATGCCATCAGATCCAATTCCGGTCTGCCCCATCGGAGAATCAGCGAGGCAAACACCTCAGAGTGGAGTTCCCACTCCCCCGGATGAAAGGTCTGTCGACTTAGAAAATCCGCTTCCCAGTTCTCTACTCCTGGGATGTAAATTGCCGACAGATAACAAGAGTGAGCCTCCGCCCATCGAATTATCTTGGATACTTCTACTATCGCTAAGGAACTCCTTGTTCCCCCCTGATTGATATATGCCACAGTCGTAATGTTGTCCGGCTGGAATCTGATGAATTTGTTCAAAGCCAACTGAGGCCATGCCTGAAGCGCATTGAATATCGCTCTCAGTTCCAGAATATTGATTGGAAGTAGAGACTCTACCTGAGTCCAAACACGCTGAGCCTTCAGGGAATTCCAGACTGCACCCCAGCCCAGAAGGCTGGCGTCCGTTGTCACTATCACCCACGGGGGTCTGCGGAAACAAGTCCCCTGGGACAGATGATCCGGCGACAACCACCAAAGAAGAGAGTCTCTGGTCTCCTGGTCTAGATTTATCTGAGGAGATAAATCTGCATAATCCCCATTCCACTGACCGAGCATGCACAGCTGCAGTGGTCTGAGATGAAAGCGAGCAAACGGAATGATATCCATTGCCGCTACCATTAACCCAATTACCTCCATACACTGAGCCACTGATGGCCGAGGAATGGACTGAAGTGCTCGGCAAGTCTTTAGAATCTTTGATTTCATGACCTCTGTCAGGAATATTTTCATGTCTACCGAGTCTATCAGAGTTCCCAAGAAGGGAACCCTTGTCTGTGGAACTAGTGAACTCTTCTCTATGTTCACCTTCCAACCGTGAGTTCTCAGGAAAGACAATACTGTGTCTGTGTGAGATTTTGTTAGTTGATAAGTTGACGCCTGGATCAGAATATCGTCCAGATAAGGCGCCACTGCTATGCCTCGCGGTCTGAGAACCGCCAGAAGCGACCCTAAAACCTTTGTGAAGATTCTGGGTGCTGTGGCCAACCCGAAGGGAAGAGCCACAAAATTATGTTTGTCCAGGAAGGCAAACCTTAGAAACTGATGATGATCCTTGTGAATAGGAATAGGTAAGCATCCTTTAAATCCACGGTAGTCATATATTGACCCTCCTGGATCATTGGTAAGATTGTTCGTATAGTCTCCATCTTGAACGATGGGACTCTGAGAAACTTGTTTAGACACTTGAGATCTAAAATAGGTCTGAAAGTTCCCTCTTTTTTGGGAACCACGAAAAGATTTGAGTAAAATCCCTGTCCCTGTTCCGGATTTGGAACGGGACAAATTACTCCCATGGTATAGAGGTCTTTTACACAGCGTAAGAAATCCTCTCTTTTTATCTGGTCTACAGATAATCTTGAAAGATGAAATCTCCCTCTTGGGAGAAAGTCCTTGAATTCCAGTTGATACCCGTGGGTCACGATTCCCAGCGCCCAGGGGTCCTGAACATCTCTTGCCCAAGCCTGAGCAAAGAAAGAAATTCTGCCCCCCACTAGATCCGGTCCCGGATCGGGGGCCGCCCCTTCATGCTGTCTTTGTAGCAGTAGCGGGCTTCTTGGATTGTTTACCTTTATTCCAAGTCTGGTTGGGTCTCCTGACTGACTTAGATTGGGCAAAATTCCCTTCCTGCTTTGTGGAAGAAGAGGGTCCTCCTGGAATAGCTAAAAGTTTAGTTTTTGATGACACATCAGCAGACCAAGATTTGAGTCATAACGCTCTACGCGCTAGAATAGCAAATCCTGCATTTTTCGCTGCTAATTTAGCAATTTGAAAAGCAGCATCAGTAATGAAAGAATTAGCTAGCTTAAGAGCCTTAATTCTATCCTAAATGTCATCTAACGGAGTTACTGGAACAATGTAGGCCATAGGTTGTAAAAGAAAACCCTGATTAATAAATAATTTCCTTAGAAGACCCTCTAACTTTTTATCCATAGGGTCTTTGAAAGCACAACTGTCCGTAATGGTTATAGTTGTACGCTTAGCCAGGGTAGATATAGCTCCCTCTACCTTAGGGGCCGTTTGCCACAAGTCCCGAATGGTGTCTGATATGGGAAACATTTTCTTAAAATTAGGAGGGGAAGAAAAACGGTATACCTGGTCTATCCCATTCCTTTCTTATAATTTCCGAAATTCTTTTAGGAACTGGAAAAACATCAGTGTAAGTAGGCACCTCTAGATATTTGTCCATCTTACACAATTTCTCTGGTGGTATCACAATAGGGTCACAATCATTCAGAGTTGCTAAAACCTCCCGAAGCAACAGGCGGAGGTGTTCAAGCTTAAATTTAAAGGACGTAACGTCCGAATCTGTCCGATGCCAGAGTAGGCCCAAACTCAACTGCATGGTGAAGCGGTTTTACACACAAGCTAAGTGGAACAATATACACCCCAAAACACATCCCAGCAAGTCATACTGGTTATCTGCAAAAATAAAAAAACTCTATTAACCGTTTTTCTTTTTGCCTCTCCCATAGTGTCATATAATGCCCTTATAATGTCAACTTAGAAAAATAAAAAACAAGGGACTCCAGTAACACCCCTCTGTATAACAGGTCTACTGCTTACCCCATTCCCATACAGGGAAATAAATGCCAGCCAGTTCTGGTATATCAAGTCTCCTCGGAAATAAAGGGCTGCACATACCTTAATGCTGCTTGTAGCATGAAACCGGTCTCCACACTGAAGATGTCTCATTTGTTACCTTCAGAAGTCTTGTGGGAACCAGCGTGAATTTTAGTTACAGCTGCTAAGATCATCAACCTCAGGGCAGAAATCTTCTTCCATAACCCCCTGAGGAAAATAGTAAACACCGGTACCATTTAAAATAAAAAACTTCTTGATTGAAGAAAATAAAACTAACACATCACTTTATCTCTTCCTAGTATAACACAGGCAAAGAGAATGACTGGGGGTGTAGGGGAAGGGAGGATCTATATATACACAGCTCTGCTGTGGTGCTCTTTGCCACTTTCTGTTAGCAGGAGGATAATATCCCACAAGTAAGGATGAAATCCGTGGACTCGTCGTATCTTGTAGAAGAAAATACTGTCTAATCTTAAGGGTGGGGTTGTGGATTCTCCATGTCCGGAAAGAAACTTATCAGGTAAACATACATTTTATTTTCTTTCCTAAGACATGGAGAGTCCACAAGGTCATTCCAATTACTAGTGGGAACCAATAACCAAGCTAGAGAACACGGAATGAACAGGGAGGGAGAACAAGACAGGCAGACCTAAACAGAAGACATCACCGCTTGACGGACCTTTCTCCCAAAAGAAGCCTCAGCCAAGGCAAATGTATCAAATTTGTAAAATTTAGAAAAAGTATGCCGAGAGGACCATGTTGCCGCCTTGCAAATCTGTTCTACAGAAGCTTCATTTTTCAAAGCCCAAGAAGAGGAGACAGCCCTAGTGGAATGAGTCGTAATTCTCTCAGGAGACTGCTGTCCAGCAGATTCATAAGCAAAACAAATCATACTTCTCAACCAGAGGGAAAGAGAAGTAGAAGTGGCCTTATGACCCTTATGCTTTCCTGAGAAACAAACAAACAAGGCAGAAGACTGGTGAAAATCCTTAGTAGCCTGTAGGTAGAATTTAAGAGCACACAACATCCAAGTTATGAAACAGAGGTTCCTTTTTAAAAGAAGGATCAGGACTAAGAGAATGAACAACTATTTCCTGATTAATAATTCTATCCGAAAACACCATATGGAGAAACCCCAATTTAGTACGAAGGACCGCCTTATCAGTTTGAAAAATCGAGAGTTCAGAAACTCTGCGAGCAGAAGAATAGCGATAAGAAACAAAACTTTCCCAGATAACAACTTAAAATCTGCAGAATGCATAGGCTCAAACGGAGCCGGCTGCAAAACTTTAAGAACTAGGTTAAGGCTCCAATGAGGAGCAATAGGTTTAAACACAAGCCTGATTCTGACCAGGGCCTGAAAAAAGGATTGAACATCTGGCACATCTGCCATACGCTTAGAATAGATAATGCATAAATCTGACCTTTCAGAGTGACTGACAACCCTTTCTCCAGACCTTCCTGGAGAAAGGACAAAATTCCAGGAATCCTGACTCTACTCCAAGAGTAGCCTTTTGATTCACACCAATACAGGTATTTGCGCCATACCTAATAGTAAATCTTACGAGTAACAGGCTTGCAAGCCTGAAGCATGGTATCAATGACTGACTCAGAAAACCCACGCTTAGCCAGAACTAAGCATTCAATCTCCATGCAGTCAGCTTCAGAGAAACGAGATTTGGATGGAGGAAAGGACCCCGAGTTAGAAGGTCCTTCCTCAGAGGAAATCTCCAAGGAGGGAGAGACTACATCTTCACTAGGTCTGAAAACCAGATCCTGCGAGGCCAAGCAGGAGCTATTAGAATTACAGACACTCCTGTTTGATACAAGCAATGACTCGTGGAAGGAGCGCAAACGGAGGAAACAGGTATGCTAGACCAAAAGCCAAAGGAACCACCAGAGCATCTATCAGGGGCGGCCTGAGGATCTCTTGACCTTGAACCGTACCTTGGAAGCTTGGTGTTCTAACGAGACGCCATCAAATCCAACTCCAGCACCCCCCACTTGAGAGTTAACCCGGAGAACACCTCCGGGTGGAGAGCCCACTCCCGGGATGAAAAGTCTGTCCACTCAGAATATCCGCCTCCCAGTTGTCCACTCCTGGAACGTGGATGGCAGATAGAAGACAATTGTGAGTTTCTGCCCTCTAAATAATCCGAGTCACCTCCTTCATGGCCAAGGAACTCCATGCATTGAGCTACTGATGGCCAAACAGTAGACTGTAGAGAGAGGCAAGAAGAGAGAATTTTGGATTTTCTGACCTCCATCAGAAAAATCTTCATAGATGGAGAATCTATGATGGTCTCTAAGAAAACCACCCTTGTAGCTGGAACAAGGGAACTCTTCTCCAGATTCACTTTCCATCCGTGGGAACGTAAAAAAGACAACAAGATCTCTGTATGAGATATTGGTAGTTAAAAAGATGGCGCCTGAACCAAGATGTCGTCCAGATAGGGCGCCACTGCATTTCCCTGAGACCTGACAACTGCCAAGTGAGCCCCCAGAACCTTTGAAAAAATTCTGGGAGCTGTAGTAAAGTCAAACGGAAGAGCAACAAATTGAAAGTGCTTGTCTAGAAAAGCGAACCTCAGGTATTTGTGATGATCCTTGTGGATGGGAACATGAAGATACGCGTCCTTCAGGTCTATGGTCGTCATAAACTGACCTTCTTGGACCAAAGGAAGAAAGGAACGAATGGTTTCCATTTTGAAAAACGGCACCCTGAGAAATTTGTTGAGACACTTTAGGTCTATTTGAATAGAATCCTATACCCTGTTCCCTTAGTGGAACTGGAACAATCACTCCCAGGGAGAAAAGGTCCTGGACGCAGTTCAAGAATGCCTCTCTTTTTACCTGGTCTGCAGATAATCTTGAAAGGTGGAATCTGCCCCTGGGAGGACAAGTCTTGAAGTCTATTTTGTAACCCTGAGATACTATGTCCACAGCCCAAGGGTCTGGGAGATTGCATATCCAAGCAGGTTGAAAAAAGGAAAGTCTGCCCCCCACCTGATCCAGCACTGAACTGTGGGTGGACCCTTCATGCTGACTTAGTCTCAGATGAAGGCTTCTTTGCTTGTTTCACCTTATTCCAAGGCTGATTGGGTCTCTAAGAGGACTTGGACTGCTCCAGCTTGGAGGAGGAAGGGGAAAACTTCTGACCTTTGAAGTTACGAAAGGAACGAAAATTAGAATTTTGATGCCCCTTAGGTCTATTCTTCTTGTCTTGTGGCAGAAAGGACCCCTTTCCACCCGTAATTTCAGAAATTATTTCCACTAGACCAGGACCAAACAGGGTCTTACCCTTGTAAGGTAACAAAAAGTGCTTTGACATAGAGGTAACATCAGCTGACCAAGATTTCAGTCACATAGCCCTGTGGGCAGAACAGTGAAGCCAGACATGTTGGCTAGCAGTCTAATGACTTGTATGTTAGCATTAGAGATAAAGGAATTGGCAAGTTTGAGAGCCTTAAGCCTATCTTGGATCTCCTCTAAAGGAGTCTCTTTTAAAATCAATTCAGACAAGATATTGCACCAATAAGATGCTGCACTTGCTACTGTGGCAATACAAACTGCAGGTTGCCATTGTAGACCCTGATGCACATACATCTTCTTTAAATAAGCCTCCAGCTTTTTGTCCATAGGATCCTTAAAGAAACAGCTATCTTCAATAGGGATTGTGGTTCTCTTAACCAAAATAGAAATAGCCTTTTCTACCTTAGGCACTGTGCACCATACGTCTCGAATGGACACAGCAACAGGAAACATATTTTTAAAAATGGGAGACGGGGAGAAAGGTATCCCTAGCTTATCCCATTCCTGTGCAATGATCTCCGACACACAGTCAGGGACAGAAAACACTTCCACAGAGGAAGGAACACCATAGTACTTATTAAGTTTACTAGATTTCTTAGGGTCGACAGCGACAGAAGCATCGGAGTCCTTCAAAGTAGCCAATACCTCTATTAACAGTAAGCGGAGGTGTTCAAGCTTAAATCTGAAGTTAACCTCTTCAGAATCAGCCAAAGGAATTATACTGTCTGAATCTAAGATTTCCCCCTCAGAAGCTACCGAGGTATCCTCTTCATCAGACTTATGAAAGAGGTCAACCTTTGCAGCAGCAGAGGCGACAGACACCTTACTATCAGAGCAATGTAGTTTTCAAATTTCCGGTTATATTCTACAAAGCTGTATAGACGGTAATGTGCTCAGGGCGGGAAAAGCTTATATGCAGAAATGGGGCACAGAAAGTCGAAGAGGAAGCCTACACCTAAGAAGAAGACTGGAAATCTTGACATGCAATTTACCTGCACCTTCTGTAACCACGAGAAATCCTGTGACGTCAAGATGGATAGAGAACGGAACACTGGGGTGATTTCCTGCACCGTTTGCCTTGATAACCTATCTTCCAGAGCCTGTAGATGTGTATAGTGACTGGATTGATGTCTGTGAAGCAGCTTATCAGTAGCAGGCTCTACTTGTGAAGACATCTCTTACCCTCCTTCCCTCACAGCTGCCAACATTTGTGTTTTGGTCCATTGATTACACCACACACAACCTCAGTTCAAGTTCATGGAGCTCAGTTACTAAAACCCTTGGATCTGGATAAGGGAGGCAGTTCAGCCATCAAAAAATATAGGCATACAGAAGCTAAAAGCAATCAAATAGTGGCTCTTTTATATGCGTGTGAATCCAAGGTTTATATGACTAGCATTTTATTTGCTCTGTAATCAAAAATGGGGAGTATTATTACACATTTCTCTAATTTATACCAAGCACTGTGTACCACCAAAACATCAAAAACCAGGAAGTAAATGTGCCCTGGTGAGGAGCTGTTCAAGACCAGGTATTAAATGTTCACCTGCTATTAAACCATGTATCCCTTTGTTTTAACTGCTGACTGTGCAGTGCAGATACTTTAAATCACCTTTAATCTTCAAATTAAAGTAGTCTTAAATGCATTTAAAGGGACACTAAATACATTTCATGCCCCTAACTCTAATTGATAGTGCTGCCATAATGGAACCTAGGTTACACAACAGGTATATGGAGAGTTACTGCACATGTGCAAGCACACCAGCACTGGAATACAGTCAAAGCTTGATTTCAAACATGGCAGTGCTCATCACTATAGGGAATAGGGGAATAACCTCAATACTATGTTTATAAAATGCAGTGTTTAATCTCCCTTTAAAAATAAAATAGTCCATCTTGACACGCCTTGATCGATATATACTGCAGACTAAAGAAATTTGAGAAAGTTTAGTTTTTATTTTAAATAAAAGGTGCTTCCTGACTCTTTTTTTCTGTTCCTGTGAGTTCCTGTGTATTACCTGGCTACCTGACGTCCTTCCTGGTTCCTGATCCCTGGCTGATTCCGGCTTGTCTGACTATTCGCTTTGGCTCCTGACTCGGCTCGTCTGACTACCAGCTCTGATTCTGACTTCTGGCTTGTTATTTGACTTGTGGACTTTTTATTATTTTTTGCTATTAATAAAGGTGTGATTATTTTTGCACTTCTCGTGTCAGTCTGATTCCTGGCACCCTGACATGACGCAAAGGCCATGAATCCTGATGGTGCTAATAATCCAATGGATGAACAGGATCACAGCTTGGATCAATTTGCACTAGCCCTGCAAACCCTGCTGACTCGCACTGCACATTTGAACCAAAGTGTCCCGCAAGTTATGGCTGCTCCTGTTTCCGCTGCTGCACCTAGTCCTACCAGGAGCATGTCTGGTTCTGCACCTCTACCTCAGCGATATGGAGGCGATCCTAATCAGTGCAGAGGGTTTTTGAACCAGGTGGGCATTTACTTTGAGATGTTACCTCAGGCATTTCCCTCTGACAGAGCTAAGGTGGGATTTCTCATCTTGTTACTCTCTGACACAGCTCTTGCCTGGGCTAATCCCTTGTGGGAGACTAATAAACCTGTGATATCAAATTACCCTGAATTTGTGGCCTCCTTTCGAAGGGTATTTGATGTTCCGGCTCGCTCCTCCTCTGCTGCTAAACGACTCATGTCCATTCAGCAAGGTACAAGAGCTGTTGCTCAGTATTCTATTGAGTTCCGTACACTTGCCTCAGAGGTAGGTTGGAACAATGAAGCCCTTGTTGCCGTCTTCTTTCATGGGCTCTCTGATGAAATTAAAGAGAAGTTGCTGCCAGAGATTTACCAGAGGATCTCGAGGCATTGGTGTCTTTTTTGATCCTAATTGACATCAGACTCAGAGAGAGGTCCTCTTTCAAGGAGCGCTTGCGGAAGCCTCCTGTTCCGTTGTCTCCTACGTGTTCGTTCCCACCCATGCCTCCCTCTCCTACCATGCCTCCTGGTCCCGAGTCACCATGTACTGCTGAGCCGATGCAGCTGGGATTCATGCGTCTCTCCGCGGCGGAGAGGGCCTTTAGGAGGGAGGGGCTCTGCATCTATTGTGGGTTACAGGGCAACCTTTTGAAGTCTTGTCCTACACGGCCGGAAAACGCTCACACCTAAGGTCCTTTCGGGGGCAGACCTTGAGTGATTTTTCCTCGTCACCGGAACCGCTTAAGGAGAAACCTATGGTCAAAGTTGTCCTTTCCTGGGTGGACTCCTCCATAGTCACTCAGGCTCTTGTTGACTCCGGTGCTGCAGGCAATTTCATTGACAGTGCTTTTGTATCTAAGTACTCCATTCCTGTTTTGCCTCGGTCCGTTCCGCTTGCTATTGAGGCCATTGATAGCAGGTCCCTTCAGCCCGCACTCGTTACTTACGAAATTGCTCCGTTGTCCATGGCTGTTGGGGCTCTCCATTTTGAAACCCTCCAGTTCCAGGTGATAAACTCTCCTCATTTTCCGGTTGTTCTGGGTTATCCCTGGCTCCAAAAGCACAATCCCAGTCTCGACTGGCGCAGGTCCGAAATTTTGTCGTGGTCCCCGCAATGTCTTTCTACTTGTCTTCGGAAACCAGTTAAAGTCTTGTGCACTTCTTCGGTATCTCAATTGCCAGAGGAGTACCAAGAGTTCCTAGACGTGTTTGACAAGCTGCGTGCCGGTACGTTGCCTCCCCACCGGTCTTACGATTGTGCCATAGACCTGCAACCCGGAGCCATTCCTCCTCGGGGCCGGGTGTACCCTCTGTCTGTTGCAGAGAATTGTGCTATGGAGGAAGATGTTGCCGATGCTCTGTCGCGGGGGATCATCCGCAAATCCTACTCTCCTGAAGGGGCTGGCTTCTTCTTTGTGAAGAAAAAGGGTGGCGAGTTTAGACCATGTATCGATTATAGGGGTCTTAATCGTCTTACCATTAAGAATGCTTACCCTATTCCGCTTATTTCAGAACTCATTGACCGCCTCGAGGGAGCTACGGTCTTTACTAAACTTGATTTGAGAGGAGCGTACAATCTTGTTAGGATTAAGGAGGGCCACGAATGGAAAACAACATTTAAAGTGATGGTAAAGTTGCCTCCATAACTTTACATATTTTGAAAGCTCTTGTCATTACTAACATATTGATCTGCTTATTTATTTCAAAACTCAATTAAACTTCTAAAAAACAGAATTTATGTTTACCTGATAAATTTCTTTCTCCAACGGTGTGTCCGGTCCACGGCGTCATCCTTACTTGTGGGATATTCTCCTCCCCAACAGGAAATGGCAAAGAGCCCAGCAAAGCTGGTCACATGATCCCTCCTAGGCTCCGCCTACCCCAGTCATTCGACCGACGTTAAGGAGGAATATTTGCATAGGAGAAACCATATGGTACCGTGGTGACTGTAGTTAAAGAAAATAAAATATCAGACCTGATTAAAAAAACCAGGGCGGGCCGTGGACCGGACACACCGTTGGAGAAAGAAATTTATCAGGTAAACATAAATTCTGTTTTCTCCAACATAGGTGTGTCCGGTCCACGGCGTCATCCTTACTTGTGGGAACCAATACCAAAGCTTTAGGACACGGATGAAGGGAGGGAGCAAATCAGGTCACCTAAATGGAAGGCACCACGGCTTGCAAAACCTTTCTCCCAAAAATAGCCTCAGAAGAAGCAAAAGTATCAAACTTGTAAAATTTGGTAAAAGTGTGCAGTGAAGACCAAGTCGCTGCCCTACATATCTGATCAACAGAAGCCTCGTTCTTGAAGGCCCATGTGGAAGCCACAGCCCTAGTGGAATGAGCTGTGATTCTTTCGGGAGGCTGCCGTCCGGCAGTCTCGTAAGCCAATCTGATGATGCTTTTAATCCAAAAAGAGAGAGAGGTAGAAGTTGCTTTTTGACCTCTCCTTTTACCTGAATAAACAACAAACAAGGAAGATGTTTGTCTAAAATCCTTTGTAGCATCTAAATAGAATTTTAGAGCGCGAACAACATCCAAATTGTGCAACAAACGTTCCTTCTTTGAAACTGGTTTTGGACACAGAGAAGGTACGATAATCTCCTGGTTAATGTTTTTGTTAGAAACAACTTTTGGAAGAAAACCAGGTTTAGTACGTAAAACCACCTTATCTGCATGGAACACCAGATAAGGAGGAGAACACTGCAGAGCAGATAATTCTGAGACTCTTCTAGCAGAAGAAATCGCAACTAAAAACAAAACTTTCCAAGATAATAACTTAATATCAACGGAATGTAAGGGTTCAAACGGAACCCCCTGAAGAACTGAAAGAACTAAATTGAGACTCCAAGGAGGAGTCAAAGGTTTGTAAACAGGCTTGATTCTAACCAGAGCCTGAACAAAGGCTTGAACATCTGGCACAGCTGCCAGCTTCTTGTGAAGTAATACCGACAAGGCAGAAATCTGTCCCTTCAGGGAACTTGCAGATAATCCTTTTTCCAATCCTTCTTGAAGGAAGGATAGAATCCTAGGAATCTTAACCTTGTCCCAAGGGAATCCTTTAGATTCACACCAACAGATATATTTTTTCCAAATTTTGTGGTAAATCTTTCTAGTCACAGGCTTTCTGGCCTGAACAAGAGTATCGATCACAGAATCTGAGAATCCTCGCTTCGATAAAATCAAGCGTTCAATCTCCAAGCAGTCAGCTGGAGTGAAACCAGATTCGGATGTTCGAACGGACCCTGAACAAGAAGGTCTCGTCTCAAAGGTAGCTTCCAAGGTGGAGCCGATGACATATTCACCAGATCTGCATACCAAGTCCTGCGTGGCCACGCAGGAGCTATCAAGATCACCGACGCCCTCTCCTGCTTGATCCTGGCTATCAGCCTGGGGATGAGAGGAAATGGCGGGAACACATAAGCTAGTTTGAAGGTCCAAGGTGCTACTAGTGCATCCACTAGAGCCGCCTTGGGATCCCTGGATCTGGCCCCGTAGCAAGGAACTTTGAAGTTCTGACGAGAGGCCATCAGATCCATGTCTGGAATGCCCCACAGGTGAGTGACTCGGGCAAAGATTTCCGGATGGAGTTCCCACTCCCCCGGATGCAATGTCTGACGACTCAGAAAATCCGCTTCCCAATTTTCCACTCCTGGGATGTGGATAGCAGACAGGTGGCAGGAGTGAGACTCCGCCCAAAGAATAATTTTGGTTACTTCTTCCATCGCTAGGGAACTCCTTGTTCCCCCCTGATGGTTGATGTACGCAACAGTCGTCATGTTGTCTGATTGAAACCGTATGAACCTGGTCCTCGCAAGCTGGGGCCAGGCCTGGAGCGCATTGAATATCGCTCTCAGTTCCAGAATATTTATCGGTAGAAGAGATTCTTCCCGAGACCAAAGACCCTGAGCTTTCAGGGATCCCCAGACCGCGCCCCAGCCTATCAGACTGGCGTCGGTCGTGACAATGACCCACTCTGGTCTGTGGAA
The DNA here is from genome assembly GCF_027579735.1 of Bombina bombina. Classification (NCBI taxonomy): domain Eukaryota; kingdom Metazoa; phylum Chordata; class Amphibia; order Anura; family Bombinatoridae; genus Bombina; species Bombina bombina. The sequence goes on from NC_069510.1 coordinate 123,789,409, forward strand.
CATCATCCCTTGAGACAGATTGTCCAGGGACAGCCACCAACGGAGTGAGTCTCTGGTCCTCTGATTTACTTGTATCTTCGGAGACAAGTCTGTATAGTCCCCATTCCACTGACTGAGCATGCACAGTTGTAATGGTCTTAGATGAATGCGCGCAAAAGGAACTATGTCCATCGCCGCCACCATCAACCCGATCACTTCCATGCACTGAGCTATGGAAGGAAGAGGAACGGAATGAAGTATCCGACAAGAGTCCAGAAGCTTTGTTTTTCTGGCCTCTGTTAGAAAGATCCTCATTTCTAAGGAGTCTATAATTGTTCCCAAGAAGGGAACCCTTGTTGACGGGGATAGAGAACTCTTTTCCACGTTCACTTTCCAGCCGTGAGATCTGAGAAAAGCCAGGACAATGTCCGTGTGAGCCTTTGCTTGAGGAAGGGACGACGCTTGAATCAGAATGTCGTCCAGGTAAGGTACTACTGCAATGCCCCTTGGTCTTAGCACCGCTAGAAGGGACCCTAGTACCTTTGTGAAAATCCTTGGAGCAGTGGCTAATCCGAAAGGAAGCGCCACGAACTGGTAATGTTTGTCCAGGAATGCAAACCTTAGGAACCGATGATGTTCCTTGTGGATAGGAATATGTAGATACGCATCCTTTAAATCCACCGTGGTCATAAATTGACCTTCCTGGATGGAAGGAAGGATAGTTTGAATGGTTTCCATCTTGAACGATGGGACCTTGAGAAATTTGTTTAAGATCTTGAGATCTAGGATTGGTCTGAACGTTCCCTCTTTTTTGGGAACTATGAACAGATTGGAGTAGAACCCCATCCCTTGTTCTCTTAATGGAACAGGATGAATCACTCCCATTTTTAACAGGTCTTCTACACAATGTAAGAACGCCTGTCTTTTTATGTGGTCTGAAGACAACTGCGACTTGTGGAACCTCCCCCTTGGGGGAAGTCCCTTGAATTCCAGAAGATAACCCTGGGAGACTATTTCTAGCGCCCAAGGATCCAGAACATCTCTTGCCCAAGCCTGAGCGAAGAGAGAGAGTCTGCCCCCCACCAGATCCGGTCCCGGATCGGGGGCCAATATTTCATGCTGTCTTGGTAGCAGTGGCAGGTTTCTTGGCCTGCTTTCCCTTGTTCCAGCCTTGCATTGGTCTCCAAGCTGGCTTGGCCTGAGAAGTATTACCCTCTTGCTTAGAGGACGTAGCACCTTGGGCTGGTCCGTTTTTACGAAAGGGACGAAAATTAGGTCTATTTTTTGCCTTGAAGGGCCGATCCTGAGGAAGGGCGTGGCCCTTACCCCCAGTGATATCAGAGATAATCTCTTTCAAGTCAGGACCAAACAGCGTTTTCCTCTTGAAAGGAATGTTTAGTAGCTTGTTCTTGGAAGACGCATCAGCCGACCAAGATTTCAACCAAAGCGCTCTGCGCGCCACAATAGCAAACCCAGAGTTCTTAGCCGCTAACTTAGCCAATTGCAAAGAGGCGTCTAGAGTGAAAGAATTAGCCAATTTGAGAGCATTGATTCTGTCCATAATCTCCTCATAAGGAGGAGAGTCACTATCGAGCACCTTAAGCAGTTCATCAAACCAGAAATATGCGGCTGTAGTGACAGGGACAATGCATGAAATGGGTTGTAGAAGGTAACCCTGCTGAACAAACATCTTTTTAAGCAAACCTTCTAATTTTTTATCCATAGGATCTTTGAAAGCACAACTATCCTCTATGGGAATAGTGGTGCGTTTGTTTAAAGTAGAAACCGCTCCCTCGACCTTGGGGACTGACTGCCATAAGTCCTTTCTGGGGTCGACCATAGGAAACAATTTTTTAAATATGGGGGGAGGGACGAAAGGAATACCGGGCCTTTCCCATTCTTTATTAACAATGTCCGCCACCCGCTTGGGTATAGGAAAAGCTTCTGGGAGCCCCGGCACCTCTAGGAACTTGTCCATTTTACATAGTTTCTCTGGGATGACTAAATTTTCACAATCATCCAGAGTGGATAATACCTCCTTAAGCAAAATGCGGAGATGTTCCAATTTAAATTTAAATGTAATCACATCAGATTCAGCCTGCTGAGAAATGTTCCCTAAATCAGTAATTTCTCCCTCAGACAAAACCTCCCTGGCCCCCTCAGATTGGGTTAGGGGCCCTTCAGAGATATTAATATCAGCGTCGTCATGCTCTTCAGTAACTAAAACAGAGCATCCACGCTTACGCTGACAAGGGTTCATTTTGGCTAAAATGTTTTTGACAGAATTATCCATTACAGCCGTTAATTGTTGCATAGTAAGGAGTATTGGCGCGCTAGATGTACTAGGGGCCTCCTGAGTGGGCAAGACTCGTGTAGACGAAGGAGGGAATGATGCAGTACCATGCTTACTCCCCTCACTTGAGGAATCATCTTGGGCATCATTGTCATTATCACATAAATCACATTTATTTAAATGAATAGGAATTCTGGCTTCCCCACATTCAGAACACAGTCTATCTGGTAGTTCAGACATGTTAAACAGGCATAAACTTGATCAGAAAGTACAAAAAACGTTTTAAAATAAAACCGTTACTGTCACTTTAAATTTTAAACTGAACACACTTTATTACTGCAATTGCGAAAAAACATGAAGGAATTGTTCAAAATTCACCAAATTTTCACCACAGCGTCTTAAAGCCTTGAAAATATTGCACACCAATTTTGGAAGCTTTAACCCTTAAAATAACGGAACCGGAGCCGTTTTAAGCTTTAAACCCCTTTACAGTCCCTGGTATCTGCTTTGCTGAGACCCAACCAAACCCAAAGGGGAATACGATACCAAATGACGCCTTCAGAAGTCTTTTATGAGTATCAGAGCTCCTCTCACATGCGACTGCATGCCATGCCTCTCAAAAACAAGTGCGCAACACCGGCGCGAAAATGAGACTCTGCCTATGCTTTGGGAAAGCCCCTAAAGAATAAGGTGTCTAAAACAGTGCCTGCCGATATTATTAAATCAAAATACCCAGAATAAATGATTCCTCAAGGCTAAATAAGTGTTAATATCAATCGATTTAGCCCAAAAAAAGTCTACAGTTTAAATAAGCCCTTGTGAAGCCCTTATTTACAATCGTAATAAACATGGCTTACCGGATCCCATAGGGAAAATGACAGCTTCCAGCATTACATCGTCTTGTTAGAATGTGTCATACCTCAAGCAGCAAGAGACTGCAAACTGTTCCCCCAACTGAAGTTAATTGCTCTCAACAGTCCTGTGTGGAACAGCCATGGATTTTAGTTACGGTTGCTAAAATCATTTTCCTCATACAAACAGAATTCTTCATCTCTTTTCTGTTTCTGAGTAAATAGTACGTACCAGCACTATTTGAAAATAACAAACTCTTGATTGAATAATGAAAAACTACAGTTAAACACTAAAAAACTCTAAGCCATCTCCGTGGAGATGTTGCCTGTACAACGGCAAAGAGAATGACTGGGGTAGGCGGAGCCTAGGAGGGATCATGTGACCAGCTTTGCTGGGCTCTTTGCCATTTCCTGTTGGGGAGGAGAATATCCCACAAGTAAGGATGACGCCGTGGACCGGACACACCTATGTTGGAGAAATCAGTGTTTTTTTCAGGCTCCGTTACCTGATTTTATACAGCCCCTGTCAGAGATTTTCACAGTGTAGTATTTGATTGGCATCTCTTTCAGCCAATAGGAGCCTCACCATGTGCCCCATGGATTTTACTCACAGCACGCTCCCGTGCTTGTAACTCTGCCTGGAAATGCAACTGTGCATGCGCAACTCAATACGCTATTTGCGCAACTAAATACCTGTACCCGTTAGCGGCCTCACTGTTTTAGTTGCGCAAATAGTGTATTGAGTTGCGCAGTTGCACTTCCAGAAAAAAGGATTGAACATCTGGCACATCTGCCATACGCTTAGAATAGATAATGCAGAAATCTGACCTTTCAGAGTGACTGACAACCCTTTCTCCAGACCTTCCTGGAGAAAGGACAAAATTCCAGGAATCCTGACTCTACTCCAAGAGTAGCCTTTTGATTCACACCAATACAGGTATTTGCGCCATACCTAATAGTAAATCTTACGAGTAACAGGCTTGCAAGCCTGAAGCATGGTATCAATGACTGACTCAGAAAACCCACGCTTAGCCAGAACTAAGCATTCAATCTCCATGCCGTCAGCTTCAGAGAAACGAGATTTGGATGGAGGAAAGGACCCCGAGTTAGAAGGTCCTTCCTCAGAGGAAACCTCCAAGGAGGGAGAGACTACATCTTCACTAGGTCTGCAAACCAGATCCTGCGAGGCCAAGCAGGAGCTATTAGAATTACAGACACTCCTGTTTGATACAAGCAATGACTCGTGGAAGGAGCGCAAACGGAGGAAACAGGTATGCTAGACCAAAAGCCAAAGGAACCACCAGAGCATCTATCAGGGGCGGCCTGAGGATCTCTTGACCTTGAACCGTACCTTGGAAGCTTGGTGTTCTAACGAGACGCCATCAAATCCAACTCCAGCACCCCCCACTTGAGAGTTAACCTGGAGAACACCTCCGGGTGGAGAGCCCACTCCCGGGATGAAAAGTCTGTCCACTCAGAATATCCGCCTCCCAGTTGTCCACTCCTGGAACGTGGATGGCAGATAGAAGACAATTGTGAGTTTCTGCCCTCTAAATAATCCGAGTCACCTCCTTCATGGCCAAGGAACTCCATGCATTGAGCTACTGATGGCCGAACAGTAGACTGTAGAGAGAGGCAAGAAGAGAGAATTTTGGATTTTCTGACCTCCATCAGAAAAATCTTCATAGATGGGGAATCTATGATGGTCTCTAAGAAAACCACCCTTGTAGCTGGAACAAGGGAACTCTTCTCCAGATTCACTTTCCATCCGTGGGAACGTAAAAAAGACAACAAGATCTCTGTATGAGATATTGGTAGTTAAAAAGATGGCGCCTGAACCAAGATGTCGTCCAGATAGGGCGCCACTGCATTTCCCTGAGACCTGACAACTGCCAAGTGAGCCCCCAGAACCTTTGAAAAAATTCTGGGAGCTGTAGTAAAGTCAAACGGAAGAGCAACAAATTGAAAGTGCTTGTCTAGAAAAGCGAACCTCAGGTATTTGTGATGATCCTTGTGGATGGGAACATGAAGATACGCGTCCTTCAGGTCTATGGTCGTCATAAACTGACCTTCTTGGACCAAAGGAAGAAAGGAACGAATGGTTTCCATTTTGAAAAACGGCACCCAGAGAAATTTGTTGAGACACTTTAGGTCTATTTGAATAGAATCCTATACCCTGTTCCCTTAGTGGAACTGGAACAATCACTCCCAGGGAGAAAAGGTCCTGGACGCAGTTCAAGAATGCCTCTCTTTTTACCTGGTCTGCAGATAATCTTGAAAGGTGGAATCTGCCCCTGGGAGGACAAGTCTTGAAGTCTATTTTGTAACCCTGAGATACTATGTCCACAGCCCAAGGGTCTGGGAGATTGCATATCCAAGCAGGTTGAAAAAAGGAAAGTCTGCCCCCCACCTGATCCAGCACTGAACTGGGGGTGGACCCTTCATGCTGACTTAGTCTCAGATGAAGGCTTCTTTGCTTGTTTCACCTTATTCCAAGGCTGATTGGGTCTCTAAGAGGACTTGGACTGCTCCAGCTTGGAGGAGGAAGGGGAAAACTTCTGACCTTTGAAGTTACGAAAGGAACGAAAATTAGAATTTTGATGCCCCTTAGGTCTATTCTTCTTGTCTTGTGGCAGAAAGGACCCCTTTCCACCCGTAATTTCAGAAATTATTTCCACTAGACCAGGACCAAACAGGGTCTTACCCTTGTAAGGTAACAAAAAGTGCTTTGACATAGAGGTAACATCAGCTGACCAAGATTTCAGTCACATAGCCCTGTGGGCAGAACAGTGAAGCCAGACATGTTGGCTAGCAGTCTAATGACTTGTATGTTAGCATTAGAGATAAAGGAATTGGCAAGTTTGAGAGCCTTAATCCTATCTTGGATCTCCTCTAAAGGAGTCTCTTTTAAAATCAATTCAGACAAGATATTGCACCAATAAGATGCTGCACTTGCTACTGTGGCAATACAAACTGCAGGTTGCCATTGTAGACCCTGATGCACATACATCTTCTTTAAATAAGCCTCCAGCTTTTTGTCCATAGGATCCTTAAAGAAACAGCTATCTTCAATAGGGATTGTGGTTCTCTTAACCAAAATAGAAATAGCCTTTTCTACCTTAGGCTCGAATGGACACAGCAACAGGAAACATATTTTTAAAAATGGGAGACGGGGAGAAAGGTATCCCTAGCTTATCCCATTCCTGTGCAATGATCTCCGACACACAGTCAGGGACAGAAAACACTTCCACAGAGGAAGGAACATCATAGTACTTATTAAGTTTACTAGATTTCTTAGGGTCGACAGCGACAGAAGCATCGGAGTCCTTCAAAGTAGCCAATACCTCTATTAACAGTAAGCGGAGGTGTTCAAGCTTAAATCTGAAGTTAACCTCTTCAGAATCAGCCAAAGGAATTATACTGTCTGAATCTAAGATTTCCCCCTCAGAAGCTACCGAGGTATCCTCTTCATCAGACTTATGAAAGAGGTCAACCTTTGCAGCAGCAGAGGCGACAGACACCTTACTATCAGAGCAATGTAGTTTTCAAATTTCCGGTTATATTCTACAAAGCTGTATAGACGGTAATGTGCTCAGGGCGGGAAAAGCTTATATGCAGAAATGGGGCACAGAAAGTCGAAGAGGAAGCCTACACCTAAGAAGAAGACTGGAAATCTTGACATGCAATTTACCTGCACCTTCTGTAACCACGAGAAATCCTGTGACGTCAAGATGGATAGAGAACGGAACACTGGGGTGATTTCCTGCACCGTTTGCCTGGATAACCTATCTTCCAGAGCCTGTAGATGTGTATAGTGACTGGATTGATGTCTGTGAAGCAGCTTATCAGTAGCAGGCTCTACTTGTGAAGACCTCTCTTACCCTCCTTCCCTCACAGCTGCCAACATTTGTGTTTTGATCCATTGATTACACCACACACAACCTCAGTTCAAGTTCATGGAGCTCAGTTACTAAAACCCTTGGATCTGGATAAGGGAGGCAGTTCAGCCATCAAAAAATATAGGCATACAGAAGCTAAAAGCAATCAAATAGTGGCTCTTTTATAAGCGTGTGAATCCAAGGTTTATATGACTAGCATTTTATTTGCTCTGTAATCAAAAATGGGGAGTATTATTACACATTTCTCTAATTTATACCAAGCACTGTGTACCACCAAAACATCAAAAACCAGGAAGTAAATGTGCCCTGGTGAGGAGCTGTTCAAGACCAGGTATTAAATGTTCACCTGCTATTAAACCATGTATCCCTTTGTTTTAACTGCTGACTGTGCAGTGCAGATACTTTAAATCACCTTTAATCTTCAAATTAAAGTAGTCTTAAATGCATTTAAAGGGACACTAAATACATTTCATGCCCCTAACTCTAATTGATAGTGCTGCCATAATGGAACCTAGGTTACACAACAGGTATATGGAGAGTTACTGCACATGTGCAAGCACACCAGCACTGGAATACTTTTTATTATTTTTTGCTATTAATAAAGGTGTGATTATTTTTGCACTTCTCGTGTCAGTCTGATTCCTGGCACCCTGACATTACGCAAAGGCCATGAATCCTGATGGTGCTAATAATCCAATGGATGAACAGGATCACAGCTTGGATCAATTTGCACTAGCCCTGCAAACCCTGCTGACTCGCACTGCACATTTGAACCAAAGTGTCCCGCAAGTTATGGCTGCTCCTGTTTCCGCTGCTGCACCTAGTCCTACCAGGAGCATGTCTGGTTCTGCACCTCTACCTCAGCGATATGGAGGCGATCCTAATCAGTGCAGAGGGTTTTTGAACCAGGTGGGCATTTACTTTGAGATGTTACCTCAGGCATTTCCCTCTGACAGAGCTAAGGTGGGATTTCTCATCTTGTTACTCTCTGACACAGCTCTTGCCTGGGCTAATCCCTTGTGGGAGACTAATAAACCTGTGATATCAAATTACCCTGAATTTGTGGCCTCCTTTCGAAGGGTATTTGATGTTCCGGCTCGCTCCTCCTCTGCTGCTAAACGACTCATGTCCATTCAGCAAGGTACAAGAGCTGTTGCTCAGTATTCTATTGAGTTCCGTACACTTGCCTCAGAGGTAGGTTGGAACAATGAAGCCCTTGTTGCCGTCTTCTTTCATGGGCTCTCTGATGAAATTAAAGAGAAGTTGCTGCCAGAGATTTACCAGAGGATCTCGAGGCATTGGTGTCTTTTTTGATCCTAATTGACATCAGACTCAGAGAGAGGTCCTCTTTCAAGGAGCGCTTGCGGAAGCCTCCTGTTCCGTTGTCTCCTACGTGTTCGTTCCCACCCATGCCTCCCTCTCCTACCATGCCTCCTGGTCCCGAGTCACCATGTACTGCTGAGCCGATGCAGCTGGGATTCATGCGTCTCTCCGCGGCGGAGAGGGCCTTTAGGAGGGAGGGGCTCTGCATCTATTGTGGGTTACAGGGCAACCTTTTGAAGTCTTGTCCTACACGGCCGGAAAACGCTCACACCTAAGGTCCTTTCGGGGGCAGACCTTGAGTGATTTTTCCTCGTCACCGGAACCGCTTAAGGAGAAACCTATGGTCAAAGTTGTCCTTTCCTGGGTGGACTCCTCCATAGTCACTCAGGCTCTTGTTGACTCCGGTGCTGCGGGCAATTTCATTGACAGTGCTTTTGTATCTAAGTACTCCATTCCTGTTTTGCCTCGGTCCGTTCCGCTTGCTATTGAGGCCATTGATGGCAGGTCCCTTCAGCCCGCACTCGTTACTTACGAAATTGCTCCGTTGTCCATGGCTGTTGGGGCTCTCCATTTTGAAACCCTCCAGTTCCAGGTGATAAACTCTCCTCATTTTCCGGTTGTTCTGGGTTATCCCTGGCTCCAAAGGCACAATCCCAGTCTCGACTGGCGCAGGTCCGAAATTTTGTCGTGGTCCCCGCAATGTCTTTCTACTTGTCTTCGGAAACCAGTTAAAGTCTTGTGCACTTCTTCGGTATCTCAATTGCCAGAGGAGTACCAAGAGTTCCTAGACGTGTTTGACAAGCTGCGTGCCGGTACGTTGCCTCCCCACCGGTCTTACGATTGTGCCATAGACCTGCAACCCGGAGCCATTCCTCCTCGGGGCCGGGTGTACCCTCTGTCTGTTGCAGAAAATTGTGCTATGGAGGAAGATGTTGCCGATGCTCTGTCGCGGGGGATCATCCGCAAATCCTACTCTCCTGAAGGGGCTGGCTTCTTCTTTGTGAAGAAAAAGGGTGGCGAGTTTAGACCATGTATCGATTATAGGGGTCTTAATCGTCTTACCATTAAGAATGCTTACCCTATTCCGCTTATTTCAGAACTCATTGACCGCCTCGAGGGAGCTACGGTCTTTACTAAACTTGATTTGAGAGGAGCGTACAATCTTGTTAGGATTAAGGAGGGCCACGAATGGAAAACAACATTTAAAGTGATGGTAAAGTTGCCTCCATAACTTTACATATTTTGAAAGCTCTTGTCATTACTAACATATTGATCTGCTTATTTATTTCAAAACTCAATTAAACTTCTAAAAATCAGTGTTTTTTTCAGGCTCTGTTACCTGATTTTATACAGCCCCTGTCAGAGATTTTCACAGTGTAGTATTTGATTGGCATCTCTTTCAGCCAATAGGAGCCTCACCATGTGCCCCATGGATTTTACTCACAGCACGCTCCCGTGCTTGTAACTCTGCCTGGAAATGCAACTGTGCATGCGCAACTCAATACGCTATTTGCGCAACTAAATACCTGTACCCGTTAGCGGCCTCACTGTTTTAGTTGCGCAAATAGTGTATTGAGTTGCGCAGTTGCACTTCCAGACAGAGTTACAAGCACGGGAGCGTGCTGTGAGTAAAATCCATGGGGCGCATGGTGAGGCTCCTATTGGCTGAAAGAGATGCCAATCAAATACTACACTGTGAAAATCTCTGACAGGGGCTGTATAAAATCAGGTAACGGAGCCTGAAAAAAACGCTGATTTTTAGAAGTTTAATTGAGTTTTGAAATAAATAAGCAGATCAATATGTTAGTAATGACACAAGCTTTCAAAATATGTAAAGTTATGGAGGCAACTTTACCATCACTTTAACACCAGGAGCGGGCATTATGAGTATCTTGTAATGCCCTTTGGCCTATGTAATGCTCCTGTTGTTTTTCAGGAATTTATTAATGATGTCCTACGAGATATGTTGCAACAGTGTGTTGTAGTGTACTTAGACGACATCCTCATACACTCACCCACACTTGAGGCTCATCGTTCTGATGTTACACGGGTTCTTCAGAGACTACGCGAGAACGGCCTGTTTTGTAAACTCGAGAAATGTGAGTTCCATCAGACTCAAGTTACCTTCCTAGGTTATGTTATCTCCGTTGCAGGGTTCTCCATGGATCCTGACAAGTTATCTGCAGTTCTGCAGTGGCCTCGCCCAGTTGGTCTTCGGTCTATTCAACGTTTTTTAGGGTTCGCCAATTATTATTATTATCATTTATTTGTATAGCGCCGCCAAATTCGGTAGCGCTGGGTACAACGATGGGGGTATACAATGACAAAGATCTGTTATACAATACAAAACATAACAAGACTAAACAAATCTAGCACAGGATGAAGAGGGCCCTGCTCCGGAGAGCTCACAGTCTATAGGTTTAGGGTGCAGAGACATAAGGTTGGGGTAGCTTGTTACATCGGTTGTATTTGCAGCAGTGAGTCAGGCAGTTCATGTACATGTATTAGCTTGGTTCGGATGCGGGATGGAGGAGAGATGGTAAGCCTCTCTGAATAGGTGGGTTTTCAAGGATTTTCTGAAGCTATACAAGGTTGGAGACAGTCTGATGGAGCGGGGTAGAGAGTTCCAGAGGACAGGAGCAGCACGTGCGAAATCTTGGAGGCGGGAGTGGGATGTAGAGATAACAGGAGTGTAGAGACGTAGGTCAGAGTTTGAGCGAAGAGGACGGGATGGGGAGTATTTCACGATGAGAGAGGAGATATAGTTGGGAGTTAGACTGTTGAGTGCTTTGTAGGTTAGGGCTAATACTTTAAATTGTATTCTGGAGTGTATGGGGAGCCAGTGTAGAGACTGGCAGAGCGGAGCAGCTGATGTAGATCGTCGACTTAGGTGGATGAGTCTAGCAGAAGCATTCATAATAGATTGAAGGGAGGAGAGGCGGTGTTTTGGAAGGCCATTTAAGAGTAGATTGCAATAATCAATGCGTGACAGGATGAGGGAATGAATAACTATTTTTGTAGTATTTTGAGTAAGGAAGGGACGAATTCTGGAAATGTTGCGTAGGTGTGACCAGCAGGATTTGGTAAGCGTTTGTATATGTGGGTTGAATGTGAGTTCTGAGTCTAGTGTGACCCCAAGGCAGCGGACCTGGGATGAGGTGTTGAGAATAGAGTCTCCAACCATCAGAGAAATGTCAGGTGTCGGATGTCTCGAAGAGGGGGGAATAAGAAGCAGCTCAGTTTTTGACAGATTGAGTTGGAGGTAGTGTGAAGACATCCAAGAGAAAATTGCAGAGAGGCAGTCAGATATCTGGTTGAGTAAAGAGGGAGAGATATCAGGATAGGAAAGATAGATTTGTGTATCATCAGCATATAGGTGGTACTGGAATCCAAAGGAGGCTATAAGTTTTCCAAGGCAGGATGTATAAAGAGAGAAAAGCAAGGGACCCAAGACAGAGCCTTGCGGTACTCCAACTGAGAGCGGCATAGGATCACAAGATATGTTGTTAAAGGAAACTTAAAACGAGCGGTTTGAAAGATATGATGCAAACCAGGAGAGGGCTGTGTCTCGAATGCCAAATGAATGTAGTATTTTTAGGAGGAGAGGATGGTCAACTGTGTCAAAAGCTGCGGACAGGTCAAGAAGAATTAGTAATGAGTAATGGCCTTTTGCTTTGGCTGATAACAGGTCATTTGTTACTTTAGCAAGAGCGGTTTCTGTTGAGTGTTTAGGGCGGAAACCAGATTGTAGTGGATCAAGTAAGGAGTTAGTTGTGAGAAATTGAGTTAGCCGATTATAGACTAGTCGTTCCAATAATTTTGAAGCAAAGGGAAGTAAGGAGACCGGTCGATAGTTAGAAGGCGTGGAGGGGTCAAGCGAGGGCTTTTTTAGGATTGGTATGATTGACGCATGCTTGAATGTGTCAGGAAATGTGCCAGCAGTGAGGGATTGGTTAAAGAGATGAGTTAGGGTAGGGGTTAGTGAAGCAGAGAGAAGGGGAATAAGTCGTGAAGGAATAGGGTCAAGTGGGCAGGTTGTGAGATGAGCCGAGGATAGGAGTGCAGAGACTTCTTCCTCTGTTACAGGAGGGAAATAGCATAGATTTTTGTTAATAGAAGGGGTGGGTAGGATTGCTGAGTTTGCGGGGTGCGAGGTGCATATCTCTTTTCTAATGGTGTCAATTTTATTTTTGAAGTGATCAGCAACAATATGAGCATTGAGGTTGGTAGTGGGCGGGGGGGCAGGCGGACGTAGAAGGGAGTTAAAGGTTGAGAACAGTGTTCTGGGGTTGGATGCGTGAGATGACACGAGGGAGGAGAAATAGACTTGTTTTGCCAGGCTGAGCGCAGAGTTGTAGGACTTAAGGGTGAATTTATAATGTTGGAAATCAGCAAAGGTGCGTGATTTCCTCCACTGCCGTTCAGCGGCCAGTGAGCATCGCTGAAGATATCTGGTCTGTTTAGTGTGCCACGGTTGCCGTCGAAGAGTGGAGGGTGCAGTTTTGTCAAGTGTTGATTTTAATGCCGAATTATACTGTAGACTCACGAGGGTTGGGCAAGAGAGGGATGAAATGTCAGAGAGCAGAGGACTCAGTTGAGTGGAAAAGTCTGTGAGATCCAAGTCATTTAAATTCCTGTGAGGTAGCAGTTTTTTGGGGGCTTGCAAAGATGTAGCAGGTAGAGTGAGAGAGAATGTTAATAGATGGTGGTCAGAGAGAGGAAAGGGGAAGTTAAGAGAGTTGGAAACAGCACAGAGATTTGTGAAGACCAGGTCTATGGAGTTGCCTTCACAGTGTGTTGGAGATGTTGTCCACTGGGACAGGCCTAAAGAGGTGGTAAGGGATAGAAGTTTAGAGGCAGCAGGCGTGTTAGGCTTATCAAGGGGTATGTTGAAGTCCCCTAAGATGAGAGAAGGGACATTAGAAGAGAGAAAATGTGGAAGCCAGGCTTCAAAGTGGTCCAGAAATTGTGATGCTGGGCCAGGGGGCCGATAGATAACTGCAACACGAAGAGCTATAGGGGAGAAGAGGCGGATAGCATGAACTTCAAAAGATGAGAAGGAAAGAGAGGGGGGTGAAGGAATGCAGTGAAAGGTACTGTGTGGAGACAGGAGAATTCCTACTCCTCCTCCTTGTTTGTCTCCAGGCCTGGGAGTGTGACTGAAGTGCAGGCCGCCATAGGACAGAGAGGCTACAGCAGTTGTGTTAGAGGAGGAGAGCCAAGTTTCAGTGAGGGCTAACAGGTTAAGTGAACGTGAAATAAATAGGTCGTGAATAGATGTAAGCTTATTGCATACCGAGCGTGCATTCTAAAGGGCACACAAGAATTGGGGTGTACTAATAGAGGTGCAGTTAATGAGGTTTAGAGGGTTTCGTGTGCAAGGTGTATGAGGTGTCATTTGGGGTGGACCTGGGTTAGGCGAGACATCCCCAGCTGCAAGAAGAAGAAAGATGGTGAGTGAAAGGAGATGAGAATGTGTCTTATGTGAGTGTTTAAGTTTTTGATTAGTAAAGCATGGCTGGCTGAGGGATGTGAGATAGGAATAAATTTCATGTGTGTTGTAGAGGGGGGAAGGTAGAAGGGAAGGAGAAATAGGAATTTTCTGAGTGCTGTTTGTGAAAGGAAGAGCTGTGACTTTAAGTAGAAGGGAGGAAAAGGTTAATGCAGGCATTAGAAAGTGTAGCATGTTTGCATTTAAATGTCGGAATTTGAAAAGTACTTATTTCTGTTGTCCACTCCTTTGTCTAACTCCGTTGTTATAACTCTCTCTACACTTATGAACTAGCACACTTAGGGAACTACACACATGCAGTGCTGATCTAAAAAGCTAAGCTTGATGTAACAAGCTGGGGATATTCAATTTAAAGGTAATAACAGTCACATGATCCTAATTAGCATAGGTCATAAATTAGAGCAGGATCAAACAAGGCCTAAACAAACATTGCAAATGGCACTTTTCTTATCAAAATGGAAGACACAGAAAAGAAAGTTGTTGTTTTTTTATAAGGTACAGTTTTTTTGGGGAAATATGAAGTTCTAATATGTGTTGCAGTTTAAAATGGAGTCCTTGTTAAGCACATACCAGAGAGAAATACAGTTTTTTGGGGAAATATGCAGTTCTAATATGTGTTGCAGTTTAAAATGGAGTCCTTGTTAAGCACATAATTACTATAGAAAGTTTATTAAAAACTTTTCTTCCTTGGTCAAACCTATCACAGACATGACCCGTAAAGAGAATGATCCACTCCATTGGTCACCTACTGCCATTAAGGCCTTTGATAGTCTTAAGAATGCCTTTGCTGCCACTCCAGTTCTGGCTCATCCTAGCCCTGTCCTGCCTTTCGTTCTTGAGGTCGATGCGTCTGAGACTGGAGTAGGTGTCCTCTTGTCTAAACGTCCTACGCCTGACAGTTCCTTGCATCCGTGTGGTTTCTTCTCTAAGAAATTGTCTCCAGTGGAGTGCAATTATGAAATTGACGACAGGGAATTACTGGCCATAATTTTGGCACTTAAGGAATGGAGGCATCTTCTCGAGGGTACTAGCTTGCCAGTGCTCATTCTTACTGACCACAAGAATTTAACTTCTCTATCTGAAGCAAAACGTTTGTCGCCCGACAGGCCAAATGGGCCCTATTTTTGTCTTGGTTTAATTATGTGGTCTCCTACCTGCCTGGTCGTAAGAATGTTAGGGCTGATGCCCTCTCTCGACAATTTTCGCCTCTGTCCAAGGAGGAGTCTGTACCTACTCCTGTTATACCTCCTGACCATATTTTGGCTGCCATACGTACTAATTTGACTTCTCCCTTGGGGGAGGAGATCCTGGATGCACAAACCAATGCACCTCCTGAGAAACCTAGTGGTAAGTGTTTTGTTCCTGAGAATCTTCAAACTAAACTTTTGTACACTTAGCACTATTCTAAAGCTGCAGGTCACCCAGGCAAGAACCAAATGATTTGGTCTGTCACTCGACAATTCTGGTGGCCATGCCTTCATTCTGATGTTGCTGCGTATGTTGCCTCCTGCTCAGTTTGTGCACAGAATAAGACTCTGACGTCTTCCTGTGGCTCTTCTTCAATCTATTGCTAATGGTGAGCGTCCTTGGACACATCTTTCCATGGACTTCATTGTCGAGCTCCCTGTTTCCAATGGCAATACTGTTATCCTTATGGTGGTTGACCGTTTTTCTAAAATGTCACATTGCATTCCCTTGATGAAGCTGCCTACCGCTCAGGAGCTTGCTTCAATTTTTGCCCGGGAGGTCTTCCGTTTACATGGGTTACCCAAGGAGATAGTGTCGGACCGGGGTAGCCAGTTTGTCTCCAGATTTTGGCGTTCCTTTTGTGCTCAAATGGGGATCCAGCTTTCCTTCTCCTCGGCATATCACCCTCAATCCAATGGGGCTGCGGAACGGTCTAATCAAGCTCTGGAACAGTTCCTCCACTGCTATGTCTCAGATCACCACAATAATTGGTCTGAACTGTTACCTTGGGCAGAGTTTGCTCGTAATAGTGCTATTAATGCTTCCTCCAAGTTATCCCCGTTCATGGCGAATTATGGGTTTCAACCATCCTTGTTGTCCGATTCATTCATGTCTCAGGGTATTCCAGCTTTGGAGGAGCATCTCCGACAACTCTGTTCCATGTGGGTGCAGATTCAGGATTGCCTTCATCGTTCTATGCAGCACCAAAAGTTCCAGGCTGATCGTATGCGTCTGCCCGCACCTTCCTACCAGGTTGGTGAGAGAGTTTGGCTGTCCTCCCGCAACTTGAACTTTCATGTGCCTTCCAATAAATTGGCTCCCCATTATGTTGGTCCTTTTCGAATACTCTAACGGGTTAATCCTGTGGCCTACGCTCTTGACCTTCCTCCTGCTATGCGCATCTCCAATGTTTTTCATGTCTCCCTCTTGAAACCATTGGTTTGTAATCGATTTACCACTGTGTTGCCTCGTCCCCGTCCTATCTTTGTTGACAACCATGAGGAGTATGAGGTCAGCAGCATTATTGACTCTCGTATATCCAGGGGCCGTGTACAGTATTTGGATCACTGGAGGGGCTACGGTCCGGAGGAGCTCTCTTGGGTTCCCTCCTCTGATGTTCATGCTCCTGCCCTCCTTCGTGCCTTCTATGCCCGTTTCCCCAATAAGCCTTTTGTCCTCCCGCGGGGGAGGGGTCGTTGAGGGGAGGGTACTGTCAGGGTTTTCTCCCTGTTGTGTTTGCCATGTGCTGCTGGCAGCCATTTTACTCACCTCTCTTCCTGACTATGGTGCATTGTGGGGGATGCTGCTCATTACCTGCACTTCCTTTTATGGCCAGACTGGTGTGCATCATCCATGTGAGACAGGATGCAGTCTCAGAATTGTGATGTCATCACTTATTATTTAAAGGGCCCCTGTTCAGTATGCTTTGCCTTTGCGTTGTCTGAGACCTGTTTGTGAGAGTTCCTGTGTATTACCTGGCTGCCTGACGTCCTTCCTGGTTCCTGATCCCTGGCTTGTTCCTGACTCTGCTGTTTTCCTTGTTCCTGATTCCGGCTCGTCTGACTATTCGCTTTGGCTCCTGACTTGGCTCGTCTGACTACCAGCTCTGATTTTGACTCCTGGCTTGTTATTTGACTTGTGGACTTTTTATTATTTTTTGCCATTAATAAAGGTGTGATTATTTTTGCACTTCTCGTCTCAGTCTGATTCCTGGCACCCTGACAGTGACATAACCTGAACAGCATTATCCTGGGAGACATTAGGCTCAAAGGGCAATCATTTATCTTTACACTCTAGAATTCTAGCTAAATATGAAGCAAAAATTTGCATAGGTAAAACAATTTGTGCCTCAAGACATAATAAGCATCTATCAAAAGAAACAGATTCTTGTTCCATGTTCTAGTTTTAAAATAAATTCCCAAAATTAAAGGAATGACTAGATTAATAAAATGACTACTGTCACTTTAACAAGAAATCCTATTCCCTCAGAGCGTTTTAGGATCTTTACACCCCAGACAGTCTGAGGTGCCCTAACGTAACATTCAAGGAATCCAATATTAGACTGACAAGAACTCCTTCAGCGATCGCACTGCAAGCCGATCCAGAAAAGCTGAGAAAAAGTGACGCCACTCCGACTGATGAGCGGGAAGTCACATGACCGGCAGAAACTAAAAGCGCACGTTTCCCAGATCTGCCAGTAAGACCAGAGCTTAAAAGCACCTCCCAGTACACAAAATCTTCATTTATACAGACTGAGACGTTAAACTGACTAATTTAACACACATTAGCTGAGAAATAACCACAGTCATAAGACCATCATCTAATCAAGTTTCATAAAACGTTTGCTGCCAAACACTAAACGATTGAACACAAACTAAAAGCCACAGAGGAAAAAAACATCCCATATGTAAAGGGAAGATTAACCCCTAGTCTCCACATACAATAGGTGCCTGCACACTGCCCAATTAAATCCTGCATAAAGGATAAAAGATGTCCCAATATACTACAGATGTAATAATCTTCTGAAGTGCAAGTCTCCAAAAGCAGTCTAGCTGTCCGGCAGGAAGACAGCTCACAAGGCGTGAAAGGACACATACTTCTTACAGAGAAATGTTGAAAAATAAAGACCAACCAACTACCAACAACCGACTAACCAACTCTGGCTTTCTATGACAAGGACAGCAAATATGTTAGGAAGTGGTGAGGTGGTCCTTACTTTGTTTTACTAACTGCTTAAAAGCCACCACTACTCTTACTCAAGAGATTGTGGTGGACACAGCTAAACCCAAATCCTTGTTTGCAGGGAAAAGTACCCAAAAAAGGAATAAATATTTTCAGACAACTAACTTCACCTCCTCCATTGACAGAGGCAAAGAGAATGACTGGGGGTTATGGGTAAGGGAAGTGACACTTAACAGTTTTGCTGGGGTGCTCTTTGTATTCTCCTGCTGGCCAGGAGTGAATATCCCACTAGTAATTAGAATTAGAACTAATAATTTGAATGATGTTGTGGACTCTCCGTGTCTTAGGAAAGAAAAACAAAATTTATGCTTACCTGATAAATTCCTTTCTCCTGTAGTGTGGTCAGTCCACGGGTCATCATTACTTCTGGGATATTTACTCCTCCCCAACAGGAAGTGCAAGAGGATTCACCCAGCAGAGCTGCTACATAGCTCCTCCCCTCTACGTCACCTCCAGTCATTCGACCAAGGACCAACGAGAAAGGAGAAGCCAAAGGGTGTAGTGGTGACTGGAGTATAATTCAAAAAATTTTTACCTGCCATAAAAAACAGGGCGGGCCGTGGACTGACCACACTACAGGAGAAAGGAATTTATCAGGTAAGCATAAATTTTGTTTTCTCCTGTTAAGTGTGGTCAGTCCACGGGTCATCATTACTTCTGGGATACCAATACCAAAGCTAAAGTACACGGATGACGGGAGGGACAGGCAGGCTCTTTATACGGAAGGAACCACTGCCTGAAGAACCTTTCTCCCAAAAACAGCCTCCGAAGAAGCAAAAGTGTCAAATTTGGAAAATTTGGAAAAAGTATGAAGAGAAGACCAAGTTGCAGCCTTGCAAATCTGTTCAACAGAAGCCTCATTCTTAAAGGCCCAAGTGGAAGCCACAGCTCTAGTAGAATGTGCTGTAATTCTTTCAGGAGGCTGCTGTCCAGCAGTCTCATAGGCTAACCGTATTATGCTACGAAGCCAAAAAGAGAGAGAGGTAGCCGAAGCTTTTTGACCTCTCTTCTGACCAGAATAAACGACAAACAGGGAAGACGTTTGTCGAAAATCCTTAGTTGCCTGTAGATAAAATTTCAGGGCACGGACTACATCTAGATTGTGTAGCAGACGTTCCTTCTTCGAAGAAGGATTAGGACACTATCAGGCCCATTTATCAAGCTCCGTATGGAGCTTGAAGGGCCGTGTTTCTGGCGAGTCTTCAGACTCGCCAGAAACACAACTTATGAAGCAGCGGTCTAAAGACCGCTGCTCCATAACCCTGTCCGCCTGCTCTGAACAGGCGGACAGGAATCGCCAGACATCAACCCGATCGAATACGATCGGGTTGATTGACAGCTCCCTGCTGGCGGCCGATTGGCCGCGAGTCATCAGGGGGCGGCGTTGCACCAGCAGCTCTTGTGAGCTGCTGGTGCAATGTTAAATGCGGAGAGCGTATTGCTCTCCGCATTTAGCGAGGTCTTGCGGACCTGATCCGCAGTGTCGGATCAGGTCCGCAAGCCCTTTGATAAATGGGCCTGAAAGATGGAACCACAATCTCTTGATTGATATTCCTGTTAGTGACCACCTTAGGTAGGAACCCAGGTTTAGTACGCAGAACTACCTTGTCTGAATGAAAAATCAGATAAGGAGAATCACAATGTAAGGCAGATAACTCAGAGACTCTTCGAGCCGAGGAAATCGCCATTAAAAACAGAACTTTCCAAGATAACAGCTTGATATCAATGGAATGAAGGGGTTCAAACGGAACCCCCTGTAAAACATTAAGAACTAAGTTCAAACTCCATGGTGGAGCAACAGTTTTAAACACAGGCTTGATCCTAGCTAAAGCCTGACAAAAAGCTTGAACGTCCGGAACTTCTGACAGACGTTTGTGTAAAAGAATGGACAGAGCCGAAATCTGTCCCTTTAAGGAACTAGCGGATAAACCCTTTTCTAAACCTTCTTGTAGAAAAGACAATATCCTCGGAATCCTAACCTTACTCCATGAGTAACTCTTGGATTCGCACCAATATAAGTATTTGCGCCATATCTTATGGTAAATCTTTCTGGTAACAGGCTTCCTAGCCTGTATTAAGGTATCAATAACTGTGAGGATTTATTATATGATTAATGTGAACCCAGTTGTATCTACTCCACTCAGTCTCACACCAAACCTAGGTACCTTGATAAACTAGGAACCTTATTCTGCTCATTGACTGAGGGTGACCTGTTTAGGTCAAAAGTAAATTACAACTAACTTTAGTTGCTGGAGATATGCACAACAATGTGAATGTGCTAATACTCTCCTAAATAATATAATAGCATTTGCTAAACAATAAATAATCTCTTTGGATATAGAATAAATTATAACGTTATGTAATTGAAGCTCTGTTAGTATCTCTTTAAATAGAATGTAGCTTATCACTCACGTACAATGCTTGAATGTTCAGGATAGTAAAGTTCATATGCAACCTTATTTATGAATGCAGCAGGATTGTTATGGCAATGTACTGTATGCAGAAATAACCAGCATATATGCAGAAGATGTTAAACATGCAAACTTTCCATTAGTAACGTATATGTATCAGCTTGAATTGTTAGTATATACAGTCTTTGGAACATATGAAATTAGCGTAACTTCAGCAATAACTTTATGTTTAGTACGATACCCAACACTTCATGACCAGCGTGTACTTGTGAAGACTTTGCTAGCTAGCAATAAGTTGTCCTGAGAAGCAGTGTAGAATCCGGCAACAGAGAGGAGCTGCGACACTGACTCCCGGAGTGCTGATGACGTCAGACGCCGAACTACTGCAGACACGCTGTATGTCGGTTAGCGTTTCAGAATGAAGTATGCTGTCCTGTGATTGAAAAGAACTTTGCAGATATAAAGTTAGTAAACAACTTGACGAAAATGGAGAGAGCTTCTTGAAAGTTGTGATCACTCCTCATGCGAATCAAATTACCAAGCATCGTTGAATTAGAGAGGAGGGCTTATAAAGGCATAACGGTCATGTGATATTATGTTTAAAGGGACAGTGAAACGTGGAAATCATGAAGTATAGAGATTGAGAATTACTGTGATATGACAGGACACCCCCCTTAACGATCTGCTCCGCAGATCAGGGTTTGGGACGGTCTGGATGTCTGCGATGAAACAGAGATACCAATCTAGGGGCTGATAAGTTAGTGGATGGTTCCCAAGAATCCTCTTCTGATGAATAATTTTTCCACCGAACTAAATACTGTAGAGAATTCTTATAGAATCTAGAATCCAAAATGCAATCAACTTCATATGATACTTCATCCTCAATGAGTGTCGGAACTTGAGTTGTCAAGACTTGATCTCTGACTGGAACATAAGGTTTCAAAAGGGATACATGAAATGTTGGATGTATCTTAAAAGAATTTGGTAGTTGTAAAGTGACAGCATTAGCATTAACAATCCTAATAATTTTGTAAGGACCAATAAACAGAGAACCAAGCTTTTTACTGGGAATGTGAAGCTTCAAGTGTTTAGAAGACAACCAAACTAGATCTCCCACCTTATAATCAGGAGGTTTCGTTCTCCTTAAGTCATAATAACGTTTTTGCCTTTCTTGAGATTGTAGTAAAATCTGTTTTAGTTGAATGAATCCTTCAGCAATTGTATTCACAGTGTCATTTACCAAGGGACAAGAACTTTCTGATCTTTGAAGAAGATGATAAGAGGGATGAAACCCATAGTTAATGAAAAATGGAGTTGTATTGGTAGATGAATTAATGGTGTTATTATAGGAGAATTCAGCAGTAGGTAGAAGAGAAGACCAGTTGTCTTGCTGAAATGTACAGTAGCATCTTAGATATTGCTCTAAACTCTGATTAGTCCTTTCGGTCTGACCGTTTGTTTGAGGATGGTAAGCTGAACTCAAACGGCGATCAATATGCAAACTAGAACAGAGTTGTGTCCAAAATCGAGAGGTAAATTGTGTACCCCTGTCAGTCGTAATAGACTTAGGTAACCCATGCAATCTGACAATATGTTTGATGAACAAATCTGCTGTTTCTGAAGCTGTTGGCAAAGTGTGAATAGGTATAAAATGTGCCATTTTTGAAAAGAGATCCACAACAACCAGGATGACTGTGTTGTTAGAAGAGGGAGGTAGATCGACAATGAAGTCTAGGGCAATATCTTGCCAAGGTCTGTCAGCGATTGGAAGAGATAAAAGTAAACCATAAGGGTGAATTCTTTGAGATTTACATTTGGTACATACAGCACACCCTTGTATGTACTGTTTTACAGACTGAATCATATGTGGCCACCAGAAATCCCTTTGAATTAAATGAAGAGTTTTCTTGAAACCAGGATGTCCTGAAAGTGGAATATCATGTGCCATAGCTAAAATGTCATTCCTAAGAGATTCTGGAACATACAGTGCATGACCATGGTAGAAAAATCCATCATTACCTTTATGAATCCTAGAATCATTAATCAATGGATCATTCTGTTGTTGTTCTTTGAGAATAGATGTTTTCCCCACTAAGAGGCCAATGAATTTTTCTGGTGGTATTATTGAGTTTAGTTCAGAACTCTCAGTTAATGGAGTTGAATATCTAGATAGAGCATCTGCCTTTGTATTTCTTACTCCTGGACGATAAGTGATTATAAAATTAAATCTAGTAAAGAATAAACTCCATCTGACTTGTCTGGAAGAAAGACTTTTGTTAGTTTTTAGATATTGTAGATTACGATGATCTGTAAATATGATGATTGGAAATCTTGCCCCTTCTAATAGATGTCTCCAAAATTCGAATGCAGCCTTGATGGCTAGAAGTTCTTTTTCCCCAATTGGGTAATTAATTTCGGCCGAATTCATAACCCGAGAATAATATGCGACAGGATGAAGCATGTTGGTAGAAGAATCTCTTTGAGACAGAATGGCTCCTATTGCAAATTCGGATGCATCTACTTCTAATGTATATTGTTTCGATGGATCTGGGAATTGTAGGATTGGAGCGGTAATGAAACTATGTTTGAGAGCGTTAAAAGAATCATCTGCCTGTTGGTTCCAGTGGTATTTGTTGTTCTTTCGGGTGAGTAGTGTGAGAGGTTTTGCGATAGTAGAGAAACCTTTAATAAATTTTCTATAAAAATTTGAGAATCCTAAGAATCTCTGGAGCTCTTTCTTATTTTTTGGAATAGGCCAGTTAGTGATAGCTTGTACTTTGTTGTCCTCCATGGATATTCCTTTTGGTGAAATATGATACCCCAGGAAAGAAATAGTATCAGAATTGAATATACATTTTTCTGCCTTAACATATAAGTTGTTCTGTCTTAATCTTGAAAGAACTGTTCTGACATGTTGTATGTGATCCTCTTTGGAATTTGAATAAATGAGAATATCGTCCATATAAATGACAATGTATGTGTCAAGTAAATCTTTGAAAACATCATTAATGAAAAACTGAAAAGTTGCAGGTGCATTGCACAAACCAAAAGGCATGACACAGTACTCATAGAGACCATACCTAGTATGAAAGGCAGTTAACCATTCATCACCTTTACGAATTCTAATTAAATTATATGCACCTCTTAAATCCAGTTTGGTGAAAATGGTAGCACCCTGTAACCTCTCTATGAGTTCTGGAATAAGAGGTAAAGGATATCTATTTTTTATTGTACAGTTGTTCAGTTGTCTATAGTCAATTATTGGCCTGAGACTGTCATCTTTATTCTTCACGAAAAAGATCCCGGCACCAGCTGAAGATGTAGAAGGCCGAATAAAACCTTTCTTTAGATTTTCCTCAAGATATCCTTTGAGATGAAGCAGTTCTGGTTCAGAGAGTGGATATATACGACCATAAGGAATTTTACTGTTTGGTTTTAAATCGATAGGACAGTCGTAAGGTCTGTGGGGAGGTAGAGATTGAGCCTCAACCTTATCAAAAACATCATAAAAATCTGAGTACTCTGTTGGTATATTTGTCATATCAACCTGTAATATAGTTTGTGATTGTGTACAGTGTGTTTTACAATATGGTGAGTCGAAGGAAATAGTACCACTATTCCATGAGATGGTTGGTTGATGTTTCTTTAGCCATGAAAGTCCTAGAATTATGGGGTACAAAGGAGAATGAATAACCTCGAAGGTACACAATTCAGAGTGACCTGATGAAAATGTTAATGATAATGGATCTGTATGATGGTTAACAGGACCTGAATTGATAAAAGAACCATCAACGACTCGAATAGGTAATGCAATTAATTTTTTAATTATAGGAATCTTGTGATTTTCAACAAAAGATGAATGAATGAAATTATTAGTTGCTCCTGAATCGATTACCACCTGGGCTTTAAGTTGATGTTGATCCCACTGTAGACAAACAGAAAGAGTAAAGTGAGATGAGTTTTTTATAACAGTCTCATTTAAATGAGCTATCTCTTGCTTACCCTTTTTTGATTTTAACAGAATTGGACACTCCTTTACTCCGTGGTCCTTAGCAGCACAATATAAACAAAGATTATGTTGTCTTTTTCTAGCCTTTTCTTCAGGTTTAAGAGGACCTTTGACAAAACCTATCTCCATAGGCTCAACTGTTGAACGGACAGTGGAAACTGAATGAGAGCTATAGGCTTTCTTGGTAGATAATTCTGATGACCCTCTTTCAATCTTCCTTTCCCTCAAACGACGATCAATAGATATAGACAAGGTCATAAGATTTTCTAAGTCCTTAGGAATAACCACACGTGCCAATTCATCTTTTAGAGCATCCGCTAATCCAATACGGAATTGATTTGTCAAAGCTGGGTTATTCCACTGTGTGTCAGGTGCCCATCTTTTGAAATCAGTTATATATTCTTCTACAGGGCGTCTACCTTGTCGCAAATGTCTGATAGAATTTTCTGCTGAAGCTTGTTTGTCGTGATCTTCATATAGTAAGGACATGGCATTAAAAAATGATTCTAATGAGTTTAAGATAGGATCTTCTTTTTCATAGTATGCATTAGCCCATGCCTTGGCTTCACCAGTGAGATAAGAAATTACCGTTAGAACTTTAACCCTTTCGGTAGGATAGGTTCTTGGTTTCAATGAAAATAATAAAGTACATGAATTTTTGAAGTCTCTAAATTGAGTTCTGTCTCCAGAAAATCTCTCAGGTGGACATATTTGTGGCTCAGGGGAAACAAGAGGTGATGGTAAAGTTTGAGCAGGTACATGATCCCTAATATATTTTCGTAATTCCTGATTTTCAACTTGGAGGTCCCTAAGACCCTGGATCATTATATCCATATTTTGAGAAAGGGTTCCAACACAGTTGGATAATTCAGTAACATCCATTATAGATACAAGTGGGTTAAGGGTGGCTTGGTAATATGTGAGGATTTATTATATGATTAATGTGAACCCAGTTGTATCTACTCCACTCAGTCTCACACCAAACCTAGGTACCTTGATAAACTAGGAACCTTATTCTGCTCATTGACTGAGGGTGACCTGTTTAGGTCAAAAGTAAATTACAACTAACTTTAGTTGCTGGAGATATGCACAACAATGTGAATGTGCTAATACTCTCCTAAATAATATAATAGCATTTGCTAAACAATAAATAATCTCTTTGGATATAGAATAAATTATAACTTTATGTAATTGAAGCTCTGTTAGTATCTCTTTAAATAGAATGTAGCTTATCACTCAGGTACAATGCTTGAATGTTCAGGATAGTAAAGTTCATATGCAACCTTATTTATGAATGCAGCAGGATTGTTATGGCAATGTACTGTATGCAGAAATAACCAGCATATATGCAGAAGATGTTAAACATGCAAACTTTCCATTAGTAACGTATATGTATCAGCTTGAATTGTTAGTATATACAGTCTTTGGAACATATGAAATTAGCGTAACTTCAGCAATAACTTTATGTTTAGTACGATACCCAACACTTCATGACCAGCGTGTACTTGTGAAGACTTTGCTAGCTAGCAATAAGTTGTCCTGAGAAGCAGTGTAGAATCCGGCAACAGAGAGGAGCTGCGACACTGACTCCCGGAGTGCTGATGACGTCAGACGCCGAACTACTGCAGACACGCTGTATGTCGGTTAGCGTTTCAGAATGAAGTATGCTGTCCTGTGATTGAAAAGAACTTTGCAGATATAAAGTTAGTAAACAACTTGACGAAAATGGAGAGAGCTTCTTGAAAGTTGTGATCACTCCTCATGCGAATCAAATTACCAAGCATCGTTGAATTAGAGAGGAGGGCTTATAAAGGCATAACGGTCATGTGATATTATGTTTAAAGGGACAGTGAAACGTGGAAATCATGAAGTATAGAGATTGAGAATTACTGTGATATGACAATAACTGACTCAGAAAAACCACGTTTTGATCAAATCAAGCGTTCAATTTCCAAGCAGTCAGCTTCAGAGAAATTAGATTTTGATGTTTGAAGGGACCCTGGATCAGAAGGTCCTGTTTCAGAGGTAGAGACCAAGGTGGACAGGATGACATGTCCACTAGATCTGCATACCAAGTCCTGCGTGGCCATGCAGGCGCTATTAGAATCACTGATGCTCTCTCCTGTTTGATTCTGGCAATCAATCGAGGAAGCATCGGGAAGGGTGGAAACACATAAGCCATCCCGAAGGTCCAAGGTGCTGTCAAAGCATCTATCAGAACCGCTCCCGGATCCCTGGATCTGGACCCGTAACGAGGAAGCTTGGCGTTCTGTCGAGACGCCATGAGATCTATCTCTGGTTTGCCCCAACGTCGAAGTATTTGGGCAAAGACCTCCGGATGAAGTTCCCACTCCCCCGGATGAAAAGTCTGACGACTTAGGAAATCCGCCTCCCAGTTCTCCACTCCCGGGATGTGGATTGCTGACAGGTGGCAAGAGTGAGACTCTGCCCAGCGAATTATCTTTGATACTTCCATCATTGCTAGGGAGCTTCTTGTCCCTCCCTGATGGTTGATGTAAGCTACAGTCGTGATGTTGTCCGACTGAAACCTGATGAACCCCCGAGTTGTTAACAGGGGCCAAGCCAGAAGGGCATTGAGAACTGCTCTCAATTCCAGAATGTTTATTGGTAGGAGACTCTCCTCCTGATTCCATTGTCCCTGAGCCTTCAGAGAATTCCAGACAGCGCCCCAACCTAGTAGGCTGGCGTCTGTTGTTACAATTGTCCAGTCCGGCCTCCTGAATGGCATCCCCCTGGACAGATGTGGCCGAGAAAGCCACCATAGAAGAGAATTTCTGGTCTCTTGATCCAGATTCAGAGTAGGGGACAAGTCTGAGTAATCCCCATTCCACTGACTTAGCATGCACAATTGCAGCGGTCTGAGATGTAGGCGTGCAAAGGGTACTATGTCCATTGCCGCTACCATTAAGCCGATCACCTCCATGCATTGAGCTACTGACGGGTGTTGAATGGAATGAAGGACACGGCATGCATTTTGAAGCTTTGTTATCCTGTCTTCTGTCAGGTAAATCTTCATTTCTACCGAATCTATAAGAGTCCCCAAGAAGGGAACTCTTGTGAGTGGAAAGAGAGAACTCTTCTTTTCGTTCACCTTCCATCCATGCGACCTTAGAAATGCCAGTACTAACTCTGTATGAGACTTGGCAGTTTGAAAGCTTGAAGCTTGTATCAGAATGTCGTCTAGGTACGGAGCTACCGAAATTCCTCGCGGTCTTAGTACCGCCAGAAGAGCACCCAGAACCTTTGTGAAGATTCTTGGAGCCGTAGCCAATCCGAATGGAAGAGCTACAAACTGGTAATGCCTGTCTAGAAAGGCAAACCTTAGATACCGGTAATGATCTTTGTGAATCGGTATGTGAAGGTAAGCATCCTTTAAATCCACTGTGGTCATGTACTGACCCTTTTGGATCATGGGTAAAATTGTCCGAATAGTTTCCATTTTGAACGATGGAACTCTTAGGAATTTGTTTAGGATCTTTAAATCCAAGATTGGCCTGAAAGTTCCCTCTTTTTTGGGAACCACAAACAGATTTGAGTAAAACCCTTGTCCTTGTTCCGACCGCGGAACCGGATGGATCACTCCCATTAATAAAAGATCTTGTACGCAGCGTAGAAACGCCTCTTTCTTTATTTGGTTTGTTGACAACCTTGACAGATGAAATCTCCCTCTTGGGGGAGAGGATTTGAAGTCCAGAAGGTATCCCTGAGATATGATCTCTAACGCCCAGGGATCCTGGACATCTCTTGCCCAAGCCTGGGCGAAGAGAGAAAGTCTGCCCCCCACTAGATCCGTTCCCGGATCGGGGGCCCTCAATTCATGCTGTCTTAGGGGCAGCAGCAGGTTTCCTGGCCTGCTTGCCCTTGTTCCAGGACTGGTTAGGTCTCCAGCCTTGTCTGTAGCGAGCAACAGCTCCTTCCTGTTTTGGTGCAGAGGAAGTTGATGCTGCTCCTGCTTTGAAATTACGAAAGGAACGAAAATTAGACTGTCTAGCCTTAGGTTTGGCTCTGTCTTGAGGCAGGGCATGGCCTTTACCTCCTGTAATGTCAGCGATAATTTCTTTCAACCCGGGCCCGAATAAGGTCTGCCCTTTGAAAGGTATATTAAGCAATTTAGATTTAGAAGTAACGTCAGCTGACCAGGATTTTAGCCACAGAGCTCTGCGCGCCTGAATGGCGAATCCGGAATTCTTAGCCGTAAGTTTAGTTAAATGTACTACGGCATCCGAAATAAATGAGTTAGCTAACTTAAGGGCTTTAAGCTTGTGTGTAATCTCATCTAATGGAGCTGATTCAAGTGTCTCTTCCAGAGACTCAAACCAAAATGCTGCTGCAGCCGTGACAGGCGCAATGCATGCAAGAGGTTGCAATATAAAACCTTGTTGAACAAACATTTTCTTAAGGTAACCCTCTAACTTTTTATCCATTGGATCTGAAAAGGCACAGCTATCCTCCACCGGGATAGTGGTACGCTTAGCTAAAGTAGAAACTGCTCCCTCCACCTTAGGGACCGTTTGCCATAAGTCCCGTGTGGTGGCGTCTATTGGAAACATTTTTCTAAATATCGGAGGGGGTGAGAACGGCACACCGGGTCTATCCCACTCCTTAGTAACAATTTCAGTAAGTCTCTTAGGTATAGGAAAAACGTCAGTACTCGACGGTACCGCAAAATATTTATCCAACCTACACATTTTCTCTGGTATTGCAACTGTGTTACAATAATTCAGAGCCGCTAACACCTCCCCTAGTAATACACGGAGGTTTTCCAGCTTAAATTTAAAATTTGAAATGTCTGAATCCAGTTTGTTTGGATCAGAACCGTCACCCGCAGAATGAAGCTCTCCGTCCTCATGTTCTGCAAATTGTGACGCAGTGTCTGACATGGCCCTAATATTATCAGCGCACTCTGTTCTCACCCCAGAGTGATCACGCTTACCTCTTAGTTCTGGTAATTTAGCCAAAACTTCAGTCATAACAGTAGCCATATCCTGTAATGTGATTTGTAATGGCCGCCCAGATGTACTCGGCGCTACAATATCACGCACCTCCCGAGCGGGAGATGCAGGTACTGACACGTGAGGCAAGTTAGTCGGCATAACTCTCCCCTCGTTGTTTGGTGAAATATGTTCAATTTGTACAGATTGACTTTTATTTAAAGTAGCATCAATGCAGTTAGTACATAAATTTCTATTGGGCTCCACTTTGGCTTTAGCACATATAGCACAGATATCTTCCTCTGAATCAGACATGTTTAACACACTAGCAAATAAACTAGCAACTTGGAAATACTTTTCAAGTAATTTACTATAATATGAAAATGTACTGTGCCTATAAGAAGCACAGAAAAAGTTATGACAGTTGAAAATTAATAAACTGAAAAGTTATAGCATCAAATCTTTGTAAAAACACAATTTTAGCAAAGGATTGCTCCCATTAGCAAAGGATAACTAACCCTGATAGCAGAAAAAAAATACAGAAATAAACGATTTTTATCACAGTCAACTACAATCTCACAGCTCTGCTGTGAGTGATTACCTCCCTCAAAACAAGTTTTGAAGACCCCTGAGTTCTGTAGAGATGAACCGGATCATGCAGGGAAGACAATAAACTTCTGACTGAATTTTTTGATGCGTAGCAAAAGCGCCAAAAAAGGCCCCTCCCCCTCACACACAACAGTGAGAGAGATCAGTAAACTGTCATAAATTAAATAAAACGACTGCCAAGTGGAAAAAAATAGTGCCCAAAACATTTTTTCACCCAGTACCTCAGAAAATTAAACGATTTTACATGCCAGCAAAAAACGTTTAACATTAAATAAATTAAGTGTTATTAAAAAGCCTGTTGCTAGTCCCTGCAAATTAGGCTAAAGTCTTATGCATACAGTATAATTCCAGTGAAGTGCCATTCCCCAGAATACTGAAGTGTAAAATATACATACATGACAGCCTGATACCAGTTGCTGCTACTGCATTTAAGGCTGAGTTTACATTATATCGGTATGGCAGAATTTTCTCATCAATTCCATTGTCAGAAAATAATAAGCTGCTACATACCTCTTTGCAGATTAATCTGCCCGCTGTCCCCTGATCTGAAGTTTACCTCTCCTCAGATGGCCGAGAAACAGCAATATGATCTTAACTACGCCGGCTAAAATCATAGAAAAAACTCAGGTAGATTCTTCTTCAAATTCTACCAGAGAAGGAATAACACACTCCGGTGCTATTATAAAATAACAAACTTTTGATTGAAGGTATGAAACTAAGTATAATCGCCACAGTCCTCTCACACATCCTATCTATTCGTTGGGTGCAAGAGAATGACTGGAGGTGACGTAGAGGGGAGGAGCTATGTAGCAGCTCTGCTGGGTGAATCCTCTTGCACTTCCTGTTGGGGAGGAGTAAATATCCCAGAAGTAATGATGACCCGTGGACTGACCACACTTAACAGGAGAAAAACATAATTTATGCTTACCTGATAAATTCCTTTCTTCTGTAGTGTGATCAGTCCACGGGTCATCATTACTTCTGGGATATTACTCCTCCCCAACAGGAAGTGCAAGAGGATTCACCCAGCAGAGCTGCATATAGCTCCTCCCCTCTACGTCACTCCCAGTCATTCGACCAAGGACCAACGAGAAAGGAAAAGCCAAGGGTGAAGTGGTGACTGGAGTATAAATTAAAAAATATTTACCTGCCTTAAAAACAGGGCGGGCCGTGGACTGATCACACTACAGAAGAAAGGAATTTATCAGGTAAGCATAAATTATGTTTTCTTCTGTTAAGTGTGATCAGTCCACGGGTCATCATTACTTCTGGGATACCAATACCAAAGCAAAAGTACACGGATGACGGGAGGGATAGGCAGGCTCTTTATACAGAAGGAACCACTGCCTGAAGAACCTTTCTCCCAAAAATAGCCTCCGATGAAGCAAAAGTGTCAAATTTGTAAAATTTGGAAAAAGTATGAAGCGAAGACCAAGTTGCAGCCTTGCAAATCTGTTCAACAGAGGCCTCATTCTTGAAGGCCCAAGTGGAAGCCACAGCTCTAGTAGAATGAGCTGTAATTCTTTCAGGAGGCTGCTGTCCAGCAGTCTCATAAGCTAAACGAATTATGCTACGAAGCCAAAAAGAAAGAGAGGTAGCGGAAGCTTTTTGACCTCTCCTCTGCCCAGAGTAAATGACAAACAGAGAAGACGTTTGTCGAAATTCCTTAGTTGCCTGTAAGTAAAATTTTAGAGCACGGACTACATCCAGGTTGTGCAGTAGACGTTCCTTCTTTGAAGAAGGATTTGGGCATAAAGAAGGAACAACAATCTCTTGATTGATATTCCTGTTAGTAACTACCTTAGGTAAGAACCCAGGTTTAGTACGCAGGACTACCTTATCCGAATGAAAAATCAAATAAGGAGAATCACAATGTAAGGCTGATAATTCAGAGACTCTTCGAGCCGAGGAAATAGCCATTAAAAATAGAACTTTCCAAGATAACAACTTTATATCAATGGAATGAAGGGGTTCAAACGGAACGCCCTGTAAAACATTAAGAACAAGGTTTAAACTCCATGGTGGAGCAACAGTTTTAAACACAGGCTTAATCCTGGCCAAAGCCTGACAAAAAGCCTGGACGTCAGGAACTTCTGACAGACGTTTGTGTAACAGAATGGACAGAGCTGAGATCTGTCCCTTTAATGAACTAGCAGATAAACCCTTTTCTAAACCTTCTTGTAGAAAAGACAATATCCTAGGAATCCTAACCTTACTCCAAGAGTAACCTTTGGATTCACACCAATATAGGTATTTACGCCATATCTTATGGTAAATCTTTCTGGTAACAGGTTTCCTAGCCTGTATTAAGGTATCAATAACTGACTCAGAAAACCCACGTCTTGATAAAATCAAGCGTTCAATTTCCAAGCAGTCAGCTTCAGAGAAGTTAGATTTTGATGTTTGAAGGGACCCTGTATCAGAAGGTCCTGTTTCAGAGGTAGAGACCAAGGTGGACAGGATGACAAGTCCACCAGGTCTGCATACCAAGTCCTGCGTGGCCACGCAGGTGCTATTAGAATCACTGATGCTCTCTCTTGTTTGATTCTGGCAATCAATCGAGGAAGTAACGGGAAGGGTGGAAACACGTAAGCCATCCTGAAGTCCCAAGGTGCTGTCAGAGCATCTATCAGGACTGCTCCTGGATCCCTGGATCTGGACCAGTAACGAGGAAGCTTGGCGTTCTGTCGAGACGCCATGAGATCTATCTCTGGTTTGCCCCAACGTCGAAGTATTTGGGCAAAGACCTCCGGATGAAGTTCCCACTCCCCCGGATGAAAAGTCTGACGACTTAAGAAATCCGCCTCCCAGTTCTCCACTCCCGGGATGTGGATTGCTGACAGGTGGCAAGAGTGAGACTCTGCCCAGCGAATTATCTTTGATACTTCCATCATAGCTAGGGAGCTTCTTGTCCCTCCCTGATGGTTGATGTAAGCTACAGTCGTGATGTTGTCCGACTGAAACCTGATGAACCCCCGAGTTGTCAACTGGGGCCAAACCAGGAGGGCATTGAGAACTGCTCTCAATTCCAGAATGTTTATTGGCAGGAGACTCTCCTCCTGACTCCATAGTCCCTGAGCCTTCAGGGAATTCCAGACGGCACCCCAACCTAGAAGGCTGGCGTCTGTTGTTACAATTGTCCAGTCTGGTCTGCTGAATGGCATCCCCCTGGACAGATGTGGCCGAGAAAGCCACCATAGAAGAGAATTTCTGGTCTCTTGATCCAGATTCAGAGAAGGGGATAAGTCTGAGTAATCCCCATTCCACTGACTTAGCATGCACAGTTGCAGTGGTCTGAGGTGTAAGCGTGCAAAGGGTACTATGTCCATTGCCGCTACCATTAAGCCGATTACCTCCATGCATTGAGCCACTGACGGGTGTTGAATGGAATGAAGGGTGCGGCAAGCACTTTGAAGTCTTGTTAGCCTGTCCTCTGTCAGGTAAATCTTCATTTCTACAGAATCTATAAGAGTCCCCAGGAAGGGAACTCTTGTGAGTGGAACGAGTGAACTTTTCTTTTCGTTCACCTTCCATCCATGTGACCTTAGAAATGCCAGCACTAACTCTGTATGAGACTTGGCAGTTTGAAAGCTTGAAGCTTGTATCAGAATGTCGTCTAGGTATGGAGCTACCGAGATTCCCCGCGGTCTTAGTACCGCCAGAAGAGCACCCAGAACCTTTGTGAAGATTCTTGGAGCTGTAGCCAATCCGAATGGAAGAGCCACAAACTGGTAATGCCTGTCTAGGAAGGCAAACCTTAGGTACCGATAATGATCTTTGTGAATCGGTATGTGAAGGTAAGCATCTTTTAAATCTATAGTGGTCATGTACTGACCCTCTTGGATCATAGGTAAAATTGTCCGAATAGTCTCCATCTTGAACGATGGAACTCTTAGGAATTTGTTTAGGATCTTTAAGTCCAGGATTGGTCTGAAAGTTCCCTCTTTTTTGGGAACCACAAACAGATTTGAGTAAAACCCCTGTCCCTGTTCCGATCGTGGAACTGGATGGATTACTCCCATTAACAAGAGCTCTTGTACGCAGCGTAGAAATGCCTCTTTCTTTGTCTGGATTGTTGACAATCTTGACAGATGAAATCTCTCTCTTGGAGGAGAGTATTTGAAGTCCAGAAGGTATCCCTGAGATATTATCTCTAGCGCCCAGGGATCCTGAACATCTCTTGCCCAAGCCTGGGCGAAGAGAGAAAGTCTGCCCCCCACTAGATCCGATCCCGGATCGGGGGCCCTCAATTCATGCTGTTTTAGGGGCAGCAGCAGGTTTCCTAGTCTGCTTGCCCTTGTTCCAGGACTGGTTAGGTTTCCAGCCTTGTCTGTAGCGAGCAACAGCTCCTTCCTGTTTTGGTGCAGAGGAAGTTGATGCTGCTCCTGCTTTGAAATTACGAAAGGAACGAAAATTAGACTGTCTAGTCGTGGCTTTGGCTTTGTCCTGAGGCAGGGCATGGCCTTTACCTCCTGTAATGTCAGCGATAATCTCTTTCAACCCGGGCCCGAATAAGGTCTGCCCTTTGAAAGGTATATTAAGCAATTTAGACTTAGAAGTAACATCAGCTGACCAGGATTTTAGCAACAGCGCCCTGCGTGCCTGAATGGCGAATCCTGAATTCTTCGCCGTAAGTTTAGTAAGATTTACTACGGCCTCCGAAATGAATGAATTAGCTAGTTTAAGGACTCTAAGCCTGTCCGTAATGTCGTCCAGAGTAGCTGAACCAATGTTCTCTTCCAGAGACTCAATCCAGAATGCCGCTGCAGCCGTGATCGGCGCAATGCATGCAAGGGGTTGCAATATAAAACCTTGTTGAACAAACATTTTCTTAAGGTAACCCTCTAATTTTTTATCCATTGGATCTGAAAAAGCACAGCTATCCTCCACCGGGATAGTGGTACGCTTAGCTAAGGTAGAAACTGCTCCCTCCACCTTAGGGACCGTTTGCCATAAGTCCCTTGTGGTGGCGTCTATTGGAAACATTTTTCTAAATATCGGAGGGGGTGAGAACGGCACACCGGGTCTATCCCACTCCTTAGTAACAATT
This sequence comes from Bombina bombina, assembly GCF_027579735.1. NCBI lineage: Eukaryota > Metazoa > Chordata > Amphibia > Anura > Bombinatoridae > Bombina > Bombina bombina. The sequence continues at coordinate 123,824,506 of NC_069510.1, forward strand.
TCAGTAAGTCTCTTAGGTATAGGAAAAACCTCAGTACTCGTCGGTACCGCAAAATATTTATCCAACCTACACATTTTCTCTGGTATTGCAACTGTGTTACAATCATTCAGAGCCGCTAACACCTCCCCTAGTAATACACGGAGGTTTTCCAGTTTAAATTTAAAATTTGAAATATCTGAATCCAGTCTGTTTGGATCAGAACCGTCACCCACAGAATGAAGCTCTCCGTCCTCATGTTCTGCCACCTGTGACGCAGTGTCTGACATGGCCCTAATATTATCAGCGCACTCTGTTCTCACCCCAGAGTGATCACGCTTACCTCTTAGCTCTGGTAATTTAGCCAAAACCTCAGTCATAACAGTAGCCATATCCTGTAATGTGATTTGTAATGGCCGCCCAGATGTACTCGGAGCTACAATATCACGCACCTCCCTCTGAGCGGGAGATGTAGGTACTGACACGTGAGGCGAGTTAGTTTGGTGAAATTTGTTCAATTTGTACAGATTGACTTTTATTTAAAGTAGCATCAATACAGTTAGTACATAAATTTCTATTGGGCTCCACTTTGGCATTGCAACAAATGACACAGGTATCATCCTCTGAATCAGACATGTTTAACACACTAGCAAATAAACTTGTAACTTGGAAATACAATTCAATTAGAATAATATTAAAACGTACTGTGCCTTTAAGAAGCACAGAAGATCTATGACAGTTGAAAATTAATAAATTGAAACAGTTATAGCCTCAATCCTTGTAAATAACACAACTTTAGCAAAGGTTTAATCCCATTAGCAAAGATAACAAATTCTGAAAGCAGGAAACAAATTACAGAATAAACGTTTTTTATCTCAGTCAAACTATAATTCTCACAGCTCTGCTGAGAGAAATTACCTCCCTCAAAAACATAATTTATGCTTACCTGATAAATTCCTTTCTTCTGTAGTGTGATCAGTCCACGGGTCATCATTACTTCTGGGATATTAACTGCTCCCCTACAGGAAGTGCAAGAGGATTCACCCAGCAGAGCTGCATATAGCTCCTCCCCTCTACGTCACTCCCAGTCATTCGACCAAGGACCAACGAGAAAGGAAAAGCCAAGGGTGAAGTGGTGACTGGAGTATAAATTAAAAAATATTTACCTGCCTTAAAAACAGGGCGGGCCGTGGACTGATCACACTACAGAAGAAAGGAATTTATCAGGTAAGCATAAATTATGTTTTCTTCTGTTAAGTGTGATCAGTCCACGGGTCATCATTACTTCTGGGATACCAATACCAAAGCAAAAGTACACGGATGACGGGAGGGATAGGCAGACTCTTTATACAGAAGGAACCACTGCCTGAAGAACCTTTCTCCCAAAAATAGCCTCCGATGAAGCAAAGGTGTCAAATTTGTAAAATTTGGAAAAAGTATGAAGCGAAGACCAAGTTGCAGCCTTGCAAATCTGTTCAACAGAGGCCTCATTCTTGAAGGCCCAAGTGGAAGCCACAGCTCTAGTAGAATGAGCTGTAATTCTTTCAGGGGGCTGCTGTCCAGCAGTCTCATAAGCTAAACGAATTATGCTACGAAGCCAAAAAGAAAGAGAGGTAGCGGAAGCTTTTTGACCTCTCCTCTGCCCAGAGTAAATGACAAACAGAGAAGACGTTTGTCGGAATTCCTTAGTTGCCTGCAAGTAAAATTTTAGAGCCCGGACTACATCCAGGTTGTGCAGTAGACGTTCCTTCTTTGAAGAAGGATTTGGGCATAAAGAAGGAACAACAATCTCTTGATTGATATTCCTGTTAGTAACTACCTTAGGTAAGAACCCAGGTTTAGTACGCAGGACTACCTTATCCGAATGAAAAATCAAATAAGGAGAATCACAATGTAAGGCTGATAATTCAGAGACTCTTCGAGCCGAGGAAATAGCCATTAAAAATAGAACTTTCCAAGATAACAACTTTATATCAATGGAATGAAGGGGTTCAAACGGAACGCCCTGTAAAACATTAAGAACAAGGTTTAAACTCCATGGTGGAGCAACAGTTTTAAACACAGGCTTAATCCTGGCCAAAGCCTGACAAAAGGCCTGGACGTCAGGAACTTCTGACAGACGTTTGTGTAACAGAATGGACAGAGCTGAGATCTGTCCCTTTAATGAACTAGCAGATAAACCCTTTTCTAAACCTTCTTGTAGAAAAGACAATATCCTAGGAATCCTAACCTTACTCCAAGAGTAACCTTTGGATTCACACCAATGTAGGTATTTACGCCATATCTTATGGTAAATCTTTCTGGTAACAGGTTTCCTAGTCTGTATTAAGGTACTAATAACTGACTCAGAAAACCCACGTCTTGATAAAATTAAGCGTTCAATTTCCAAGCAGTCAGCTTCAGAGAAGTTAGATTTTGATGTTTGAAGGGACCCTGTATCAGAAGGTCCTGTTTCAGAGGTAGAGACCAAGGCGGACAGGATGACATGTCCACCAGGTCTGCATACCAAGTCCTGCGTGGCCACGCAGGTGCTATTAGAATCACTGATGCTCTCTCTTGTTTGATTCTGGCTATCAATCGAGGAAGCAACGGGAAGGGTGGAAACACGTAAGCCATCCTGAAGTCCCAAGGTGCTGTCAGAGCATCTATCAGGACTGCTCCTGGATCCCTGGATCTGGACCCGTAACGAGGAAGCTTGGCGTTCTGTCGAGACGCCATGAGATCTATCTCTGGTTTGCCCCAACGTCGAAGTATTTGGGCAAAGACCTCCGGATGAAGTTCCCACTCCCCCGGATGAAAAGTCTGACGACTTAAGAAATCCGCCTCCCAGTTCTCCACTCCCGGGATGTGGATTGCTGACAGGTGGCAAGAGTGAGACTCTGCCCAGCGAATTATCTTTGATACTTCCATCATAGCTAGGGAGCTTCTTGTCCCTCCCTGATGGTTGATGTAAGCTACAGTCGTGATGTTGTCCGACTGAAACCTGATGAACCCCCGAGTTGTCAACTGGGGCCAAACCAGGAGGGCATTGAGAACTGCTCTCAATTCCAGAATGTTTATTGGCAGGAGACTCTCCTCCTGACTCCATAGTCCCTGAGCCTTCAGGGAATTCCAGACGGCACCCCAACCTAGAAGGCTGGCGTCTGTTGTTACAATTGTCCAGTCTGGTCTGCTGAATGGCATCCCCCTGGACAGGTGTGGCCGAGAAAGCCACCATAGAAGAGAATTTCTGGTCTCTTGATCCAGATTCAGAGAAGGGGATAAGTCTGAGTAATCCCCATTCCACTGACCTAGCATGCACAGTTACAGTGGTCTGAGGTGTAAGCGTGCAAAGTGTACTATGTCCATTGCCGCTACCATTAAGCCGATTACCTCCATACATTGAGCCACTGACGGGTGTTGAATGGAATGAAGAGTGCGGCAAGCACTTTGAAGTCTTGATAGCCTGTCCTCTGTCAGGTAAATCTTCATTTCTACAGAATCTATAAGAGTCCCCAGGAAGGGAACTCTTGTGAGTGGAACGAGTGAACTTTTCTTTTCGTTCACCTTCCATCCATGTGACCTTAGAAATGCCAGCACTAACTCTGTATGAGATTTGGCAGTTTGAAAGCTTGAAGCTTGTATCAGAATGTCGTCTAGGTATGGAGCTACCGAGATTCCCCGCGGTCTTAGTACCGCCAGAAGAGCACCCAGAACCTTTGTGAAGATTCTTGGCGCTGTAGCCAATCCGAATGGAAGAGCCACAAACTGGTAATGCCTGTCTAGGAAGGCAAACCTTAGGTACCGGTAATGATCTTTGTGAATCGGTATGTGCAGGTAAGCATCTTTTAAATCTACAGTGGTCATGTACTGACCCTCTTGGATCATAGGTAAAATTGTCCGAATAGTCTCCATCTTGAACGATGGAACTCTTAGGAATTTGTTTAGGATCTTTAAGTCCAGGATTGGTCTGAAAGTTCCCTCTTTTTTGGGAACCACAAACAGATTTGAGTAAAACCCCTGTCCCTGTTCCGATCGTGGAACTGGATGGATTACTCCCATTAACAAGAGCTCTTGTACGCAGCGTAGAAAAGCCTCTTTCTTTGTCTGGATTGTTGACAATCTTGACAGATGAAATCTCTCTCTTGGAGGAGAGTATTTGAAGTCCAGAAGGTATCCCTGAGATATTATCTCTAGCGCCCAGGGATCCTGAACATCTCTTGCCCAAACCTGGGCGAAGAGAGAAAGTCTGCCCCCCACTAGATCCGATCCCGGATCGGGGGCCCTCAATTCATGCTGTTTTGGGGGCAGCAGCAGGTTTCCTAGTCTGCTTGCCCTTGTTCCAGGACTGGTTAGGTTTCCAGCCTTGTCTGTAGCGAGCAACAGCTCCTTCCTGTTTTGGTGCAGAGGAAGTTGATGCTGCTCCTGCTTTGAAATTACGAAAGGAACGAAAATTAGACTGTCTAGTCTTGGCTTTGGCTTTGTCCTGAGGCAGGGCATGGCCTTTACCTCCTGTAATGTCAGCGATAATCTCTTTCAACCCGGGCCCGAATAAGGTCTGCCCTTTGAAAGGTATATTAAGCAATTTAGACTTAGAAGTAACATCAGCTGACCAGGATTTTAGCCACAGCGCCCTGCGTGCCTGAATGGCGAATCCTGAATTCTTCGCCGTAAGTTTAGTAAGATGTACTACGGCCTCCGAAATGAATGAATTAGCTAGTTTAAGGACTCTAAGCCTGTCCGTAATGTCGTCCAGAGTAGCTGAACCAATGTTCTCTTCCAGAGACTCAATCCAGAATGCCGCCGCAGCCGTGATCGGCGCAATGCATGCAAGGGGTTGCAATATAAAACCTTGTTGAACAAACATTTTCTTAAGGTAACCCTCTAACTTTTTATCCATTGGATCTGAAAAAGCACAGCTATCCTCCACCGGGATAGTGGTACGCTTAGCTAAAGTAGAAACTGCTCCCTCCACCTTAGGGACCGTTTGCCATAAGTCCCTTGTGGTGGCGTCTATTGGAAACATTTTTCTAAATATCGGAGGGGGTGAGAACGGCACACCGGGTCTATCCCACTCCTTAGTAACAATTTCAGTAAGTCTCTTAGGTATAGGAAAAACCTCAGTACTTTAGCAAAATATTTATCCAACCTACACATTTTCTCTGGTATTGCAACTGTGTTACAATCATTCAGAGCCGCTAACACCTCCCCTAGTAATACACGGAGGTTTTCCAGTTTAAATTTAAAATTTGAAATATCTGAATCCAGTCTGTTTGGATCAGAACCGTCACCCACAGAATGAAGTTCTCCGTCCTCATGTTCTGCCACCTGTGACGCAGTGTCTGACATGGCCCTAATTCTATCAGCGCACTCTGTTCTCACCCCAGAGTGATCACGCTTACCTTTTAGTTCTGGTAATTTAGCCAAAACTTCAGTCATAACAGTAGCCATATCCTGTAATGTGATTTGTAATGGCCGCCCAGCTGTACTCGGCGCTACAATATCACGCACCTCCCTCTGAGCGGGAGATGTAGGTACTGACACGTGAGGCGAGTTAGTCGGCATAACTCTCCCCTCGTTGTTTGGTGAAATTTGTTCAATTTGTACAGATTGACTTTTATTTAAAGTAGCATCAATACAGTTAGTACATAAATTTCTATTGGGCTCCACTTTGGCATTGCAACAAATGACACAGGTATCATCTTCTGAATCAGACATGTTTAACACACTAGCAAATAAACTTGCAACTTGGAAATACAATTCAAATAGAATAATATTAAAACGTACTGTGCCTTTAAGAAGCACAGAAGATCTATGACAGTTAAAAATTAATAAATTGAAACAGTTATAGCCTCAATCCTTGTAAACAACACAACTTTAGCAAAGGTTTAATCCCATTAGCAAAGATAACAATTTCTGAAAGCAGGAAACAAATTACAGAATAAAAGTTTTTATTTCAGTCAAACTATAATTCTCACAGCTCTGCTGAGAGAAATTACCTCCCTCAAAATAAGTTTTGAAGACCCCTGAGCTCTGTAGAGATGAACCAGATCATGCAGGGAATACAATGAGTTGCTGACTGAAATATTTGATGCATAGTAAAAGCGCCCCTCCCCCACACACACAGCAGTGAGGGAGAACAGAAACTGACAGAAAAAACAGATTTAAGCAACTGCCAAGTGGAAAAATGGTGCCCAAACATTTATTCACTCAGTACCTCAGCAAATGAAAACGATTTTACATTCCAGCAAAAACGTTAAACATAATCTCTAGTTATTAAACAGCTTTATGTCTTTCTTACAGTGTAATTCTAGTGAAGTACCATTCTCCCAGAATACTGAAGTGTAAAGTATACATACATGACATTATATCGGTATGGCAGGATTTTCTCATCAATTCCATTGTCAGAAAATAAAAACTGCTACATACCTCTATGCAGATTCATCTGCCCGCTGTCCCCTGATCTGAAGTTTACCTCACTCCTCAGATGGCCGAGAACAGCAATATGATTTTAACTACTCCGGCTAAAATCATAGCAAAACTCTGGTAGATTCTTCCTCAAACTCTGCCAGAGAGGTAATAACACACTCCGGTGCTATTTTAAAATAACAAACTTTTGATTGAAGATATAAAACTAAGTATAATCACCATAGTCCTCTCACACGACCTATCTAGTTGCTGGGTGCAAGAGAATGACTGGGAGTGACGTAGAGGGGAGGAGCTATATGCAGCTCTGCTGGGTGAATCCTCTTGCACTTCCTGTAGGGGAGCAGTTAATATCCCAGAAGTAATGATGACCCGTGGACTGATCACACTTAACAGAAGAAATAAGTTTTGAAGACCCCTGAGCTCTGTAGAGATGAACCGGATCATGCAGGGAATACAATGAGTTGCTGACTGAAATATTTGATGCATAGAAAAAGCGCCAAAAAACGGCCCCTCCCCCTCACACACAGCAGTGAGGGAGAACAGAAACTGTCAGAAAACAGATTAAGCAACTGCCAAGTGGAAAAATAGTGCCCAAACATTTATTCACTCAGTACCTCAGTAAATGAAAACGATTTTACATTCCAGCAAAAACGTTAAACATAATCTCTAGTTATTAAACAGCTTTATGTATTTCTTACAGTGTAATTCTAGTGAAGTACCATTCCCCAGAATACTGAAGTGTAAAGTATACATACATGACATTATATCGGTATGGCAGGATTTTCTCATCAATTCCATTGTCAGAAAATAAAAACTGCTACATACCTCTATGCAGATTCATCTGCCCGCTGTCCCCTGATCTGAAGTTTACCTCTCCTCAGATGGCCGAGAAACAGCAATATGATCTTAACTACTCCGGCTAAAATCATAACAAAAACTCTGGTAGATTCTTCTTCAAACTCTGCCAGAGAGATAATAACACACTCCGGTGCTATTTTAAAATAACAAACTTTTGATTGAAGATATAAAACTAAGTATAATCACCATAGTCCTCTCACACATCCTATCTAGTCGTTGGGTGCAAGAGAATGACTGGGAGTGACGTAGAGGGGAGGAGCTATATGCAGCTCTGCTGGGTGAATCCTCTTGCACTTCCTGTTGGGGAGGAGTAATATCCCAGAAGTAATGATGACCCGTGGACTGATCACACTTAACAGAAGAAAGCACATTCTTGAAAATAAAAACTCATCCCAAAAAAGCCCAAATTAACCCCAAAGTTTGTATTCACCGATTGAAAATCCAGCTCCTCTTGATCCTTTTGCATTTATATATTATTTATATATATACATACATATTATTTATATATATACATACATAAACATGTGTAATTTTCTATGGTGTACATGGTAAACAGCAGCACAGCAGTATTTTTGTCTGTCATATTTTAATTCATGGTCCCATATTTAGCAGCAGTTCACCTTACAAACCAAACGTTAGTATTTTATATCTATACTATTCAATAAAAATTAATCATTTAAAATAAGAAAATAATATTTATTATTTAGTCACTTTGTACCACCTTGCTATTTATACAGGAAATGAATAGTTCTTAAATATCTAACCATAAAAATATTAGCTAAATGTTAACATTACACAAAATTGCTAATTCCTCATAGCAATAAATATAAAATATAATAAACAAAACACTAAGCCCAAAATAAATGCATCAAAAATTATTTTAATAGTTTTTTTAAAAAAATACCACGTTTTTTTACAGCTAGTTCCCCATATATTTTTATTCCTATTTTTTTTTAGTTTTAGTTTTTTTATTATTTCAGAGAAACATGGATCTATAAGCCTGAACATCAATAACACAACAATACTAGAGGTCGCTACCAGATGATCATTATTACTATGAATACCACTTGACAGTTACTAGATATCTGAATGGCAGGACCTCACTCTCTTAAATTAAGAGTCGTATGATATATTTCCATAGTAATAAAGGCCTTTTAAAATCACCAAAACCTTCACAATAGAACTGAGAGGTATTTGCCACTGTTATGGCAATCACCTTGCAGCTAGATGGATGCATTAACGCTCATTTAAAGTTACAATTAAAAGGATATGAAACCCCAAAATTTTTCTTTCAAGATTCAGATAGAGCATATAATTTACTTTTTTTTCTTAATTAAATTTATTGTTAAAGGGACATAAATCCCCAAAAAAATGTTTTGTGATTCAGACAAAGCATACAATTTTAAACAGCTTTCCAATTTACTTCTATTATTTAATTTGCTTCCTTCTCTTGTTATCCTTTGCTGAAAGGTTAATCTTGGAAAGCTCAGGAACAGCAAATAACCTAGGCTCTAGCTGCTGATTGGTGGCTGCATATATATATATATATATATATATATATATATATATATATATATATACACACACATACAGTTTATATACAGTATATACTGTATATACTGATTGTCATTGGCTCACCCATGTGTTCAGTCAGCAACCAATAGTGCATTGCTGCTCATTCAACAAAGCATACCAAGGGGTTTATTTGATGCCCTGTGTTTCTGGCGAGCCTTTAGGCTCGCCAGAAACACATGTTATGGAGCAGCGGTCTAAAGACCGCTGCTCCATAACCTGTCCGCCTGCTCTGAGGCAGCGGACAGACATCACCGAAAATCAACCCAATCCAATACAATCGGGTTGATTAACACCCCCTGCTGGCGGCCGATTGGCTGCAAATCTGCAGGGGGCGGTGTTGCACCAGCAGTTCACAAATGCAATAATAAATGTTGACGGTGTATGCTGTCGGAATTTATCGATGTGCAGCGGACATGGTTCGCTATAGCGGATCATGTCCGTCCGCACAATGATAAATGGACCCCGAAGAGAACGAAGAAAAATTGATCATAGAAGTAAATTAGAAAGTTGCTTAAAATAGCATGCCCTATCTGAATCATGAAAGAAAAACATTTGGGTTTTATATCCCTTTAAGGTTCAAACAACATTGAACAATGAATATACATTTTGCAATCTTTAGAACTGTAAGAAAAAAAAGAGAAACACAACAAAAATAAATAAATAGATACAGATTAGTTTCTATACAAATAACAGAATCATCAGAATAAATGCAAATTGTTTTTGTAGACATATAAGTAGAACCATCACGTTTGCCTAACCCCTTGTGGTAAATACAGATGTCTCCTCTACTGGGTGATAATAAAATGAGTATATTAGAAACTATAAATATTCAATCTAAACCATTAGAAACAAAACTTCTTAAATAATTGATGCAGAAATGTAATACATCAACCTCAACATACATAGAGCAAATCATTTTAAAAACTTTTCACTTTCTTTCTATTATCTCATTTGCTTTGGTTTCTTGGTATCCGTTAAAAAGCATACCTAGATAGGTTTAGAAGATGGGAGCTAGCCTCATGTCATTGGCTTACCAATATGTTCAGCTAGCTCCCGGTAGTACTTTGATTCTCATTCAATACAAGATACCAAGAGAATGAAGCAAAATTCATAATAGAAATAAATTGAAAAGCGGTTTAAAAATGTATACTCTATTTGAACCACAAAATAATAAATATGGGTTTCATGTACCTTTAAGGGGTGTCAAGTTTGTCTATGTATTCTATGGCGAACCGAAGAAGATACAACACCCCATTATGTTGTTCTATATACCTATGGATCTGTTAGGCAATCATAGTTGTAATGTAACCACTGTTTTCAAAGGAGGGTCTCTCCTTTTTCAAAACAGGGATTACTTGCCCTGTTGTAGTACTTATTGTTGGGTGCTAGGATTCCTTTTACAGCACAGAGAACCTTAAAATGCACCTCTGTTGCTATGAAAGAGCTCTCATATTTCCCTGTGTTTTATGGGGGGGTAGGGGCTCAAACAGTTCAACTTCTCTCACATCATACACTGTATGGGGAATTAATTGGAACAGGCATACACCAATACTGCAGTGATGCCCTTAAAATTAAAGGGGGAATTCTCCCCTTTCAAATAAGATGTCACTTGTCCCTCAAGCACAAACAGGGTGAAGAGAGGGGCTCTCTGAACAGCCCCCTCACCTCAGAGTAAAAAGCACTTTTACCTGAACCTGAAACCTTTTAAATAAGAAGTTTATTTTCCCTGAATTTGGTCTGGGGCTGAGATATGGGTTTTAAAAACTCTCTGACCAAATGCAGTTACAGAAGATCCAGCAGCTGCAGGGACTTCCTTGTTCCTATTGACCTCATCATGCACTCATGTGGTGACATCACAGGAAGTTCCCACTGCACCTGGCAATGAAGAAGTATGCAGTTTGCTTTCCTGGCTGCAGTGCAGGGGTTACCCAGGATTCAGGACATCGAAAGGGACCCCAAAGAAAATTATACATTGTCATCTTCTGCAGTCTAAGCTTAGTGCAGAGAATGACGGCATAAAATACTCCACACTATTGGATAATAAACTTCCTGACTCCTAGATTAAAAAATAAATTTGTAAACCCCTGGATTGATCACAGAGGTATCCCTGTGACTGCATGCCTGGTGTCGCCATTACATGAGATACATGCTGACATCAATACTAAATAATGAATCTATTTTGGAGGTATTTTTTTAGATATACTATATTTTGAAAACGGCAATAAATTATTTTTTAACCCCCCCATTTTTCATGATGAAATTCATATTCATAGTTTGTATATCTCTGTGATCATCTTGTATCTAAGCCTCTGCTGACTACCCACTTGTCTCAGTGCTTTTTACAGACTTGCATTTAAGCCAATCAGTGCTGACTCAAATAACTCCATGGGAGTGAGCACAATGTTATCTATATGGCACAAATGAAGTAGCACTGTCTGGCTGTGAAAAGCTGATAAAATGAACTTAGATAAGAGGCGGCCTGCAGGGGTTTGGAAACAGTCCGAAATTTAGAGGTTTAAAGGTTATAAAGTATATTAATATAACAATGTTGCTTGTGCAAAGCTGGATAATGAGTAGTAAAGGTGTTATCTATCTTTTTAAACAATAAAAAAAATCAAGTATACTGTCCCTTTAATAGTTAATCAATTAGTCTCCATGATTCACTTCGGCTTTGGCTACTTATCTCTGCTTCAGTGAAGAGCTGTGAAATTTCTTGCAATTAAAATTGTTTAAAAAAAAACTGTGAAATACCTGGTTATTTATTTTGTGTTTGCAACAGCTTTTACTGTAATGTTGCATAAGTAACACGGGCAGTTTTACTAATTCAGATAGCGGTGCTTCAAGTGGATTGAAATGACGTAGACTATGAAACAAAACGCGCTTATATTTTCACATGGGTTTTTAAGTGGTGTGGAGACTAGGTTCAATATCAAACACTTTATATTATGATTCAACAGAAAGCTGGGTAAGTTGTTCTTATCTGCAATTTATATATTTCAATCATTTACAAACACTGAAAAGTAGAACTACATTATGAATTAAAACTGATACTAGAACAGATGTAGACGACTCCCCCCTTAGGGTGGCCACCTCGGCCATGTTTTCCTGGACACTTATGAGTTACACATGCTGCAGGGTGTGCAGGGAGGAGCATGAATAATGCTGTCCAGGATCACTATTTTTGTGATGTCCAGCAGCACAATGCATGTTTCCTCTGAATACCCTGCAGCATGTGTAACTCATAAGTGTCCAGGAAAACATGGCCGAGGTAGCAACCCTACTCCCCCTACAACTTGTAAAAAGAACTAATAGATATCAGGTAACTCAATTAACTTATTTACAAAGATACACAACATTTTTCAGGAGGTTCTAAAAAAAGTTGTACATCAAGTTCAGAATTAAAGGCACACTGAACCCAATTTTTTTCTTTCATGATTCAGATAGAGCAGCAATTTTAAGCAACTTTCTAATTTACTCCTATTATACATTGCTCTCCGTTCTCTTGCTATCTTAAAGGGACATGAAACCCAAATTATATCTTTCATGATTCAGATAGAGAATACAATTTTAAACAACTTTCTAATTTACTTCTATCATCTCATTTGTTTCATTCTCTTGGTATCATTTGTTGAAGGAGCAGCAATGCACTAATCACAATCAATATATATATGCAGCTACCAATCAACAGCTAGAACCTAGGTTCTCTGCTGCTCCTGAGCTTTCCTAGATAAAGCTTTCAGCAAAGGATAACAAGAGAAGGAAGCAAATTAAATAATAGAAGTAAATTGGAAAGCTGTTTAAAATTGTATTCTCTAGCTGAATCATGAAAGAAACATTTTGGGTTTCATGTCCCTTTAATTTGAAATAGCAAAAATGTAAGGTTAGGAGCTGGTCCATTTTTGGTTCAGCACCTAGGTAGTGCTTTCTGATTGGTGGTTACACTTAGCCACCAATCAGCAAGCGCTACCCCAGTGCTGAACCAAAGATAGTCTGGTTCGTAAACTTAATTTCCTGTTTTTTCAAATAAAGATACCAAGAGAACAAAGAAAAATAAAAAAAATTGCTACTCTTTCTGATGGGTTCAGTATTCCTTTAAACACTTTCGGCTAGATTACGAGTTGTGCGTTAGGCTTAAAAAGCAGCATTAAGAGGTCCTAACGCTGCTTTTTAACGCCCACTGGTATTACGAGTCTTGAAGTTACAGGCTCACCGCTCACTTTTTTGGCCAGACTTGGAAATACCGCAAATCCACTTTAAATTACGTATCCTCTTTTTTCAATGGGACTTGCATAGTGCCGGTATTACGAGTCTGCCAAAAAGTGAGCGGTAGACCCTCTCCTGTCAAGACTGGTACCGCATTTTAAAGTCAGTAGTTAAGAGTTTTACACTACAACGCTGTAGCATAAAACTCTTAACTAAAGTGCTAAAAAGTACACTAACACCTATAAACTACCTATTAAACTGAGGCCCTCCCGCATCGCAAACACTAAAAGAAAATGTTTAACCCCTAATCTGCCGAACCGGACATCGCCCCCACTATAATAAATATAATAACCCCTAAACCGCCGCACTCCTGCCTCGCAAACATTAGTTAAATATTACTAACCCCTAATCTGGCGTCCCTAACGTCGCCGACACCTACCTACATTTATTAAGCCCTAATCTGCTGCCCCCACTATATTAAAGTTATTAACACCTAAATCTAAGTCTAACCCTAACACCCCCTAACTTAATTATAATTAGAAGAAATCTAAATAAAAATTACTAATCACCAACTAAATTATTCCTACATTGTATCTAGCTTAGGATTTATTTTTATTTTACAGGCAAATTTGTATTTATTTTAACTAGGTAGAATAGTTATTAAATAGTTATTAACTATTTAATAACTACCTAGCTAAAATAAAGACAAATTTACCTGTAAAATAAGTTACACTAACACTACAATAAAATTAAATTAATTCCCTAAATTAAATACAATTAAATAAAATTAGCTAAAGTACAACAACAAAAAAACTAAATTACAGAAAATAAACAAATTACAAGATTTTTAAACTAATTACACCTAATCTAATCCCCCTAACAAAATAAAAAAGCCCCCCCCCCCAAAAAATAAAAAAAAGCCCTAACCTACACTAAATTACAAATAGTCCTTAAAAGGGACTTTTGCGGGGCATTGCCCCAAAGTAATCAGCTCTTACCTGTAAAAAAAAAAAAATACAAATCCCCCCCAACATTAAAACCCACCACTCACACAACCAACCCTACTCTAAAACCCACCCAATACCCCCTTAAAAAAAACTAACACTAACCCCTATTGGAACAGCCAATAGAATGCCAGCTCAATCCTATTGGCTGATTGCATCAGCCAATAGGATTTTTTCTACCTTAATTCCGATTGGCTGATAGAATTCTATCAGCCAATCGGAATTGAAGGGACGCCATCTTGGATGACGTCATTTAAAGGAACCTTTATTCAGTGTTAGCCGTCGGAAGGAAGAGGATGCTCCGCGTCGGATGTTTTGAAGATGGACCCGCTCCGCGCCGGATGGATGAAGATAGAAGATGCTGTCTCAATGAAGACTTCTGCCCGTCTGGAGGACCACTTCGCCCGGCTTGGATGAAGACTTCTCCCGGCTTCGTTGAGGACTTCGGCCCGGTTGGATGAAAACTTCTCCCGGTAAGGTGATCTTCAAGGGGTTAGTGTTAGTTTTTTTAAGGGGGTACTGGGTGGGTTTTAGAGTAGAGTTGGTTGTGTGTTTTACAGGTAAAAGAGCAGATTACTTTGGGGCAATGCCCCGCAAAAGGCCCTTTTAAGGGCTATTTGTAATTTAGTGTAGGGTAGGGCTTTTTTTTACTTTGGGGGGGCTTTTTTATTTTGTTAGGGGAATTAGATTAGGTGTAATTAGTTTTAAAATATTGTAATTTGTTTATTATTTTCTGTAATTTAATGTTTGTTTTTTTGCACTTTAGCTAATTTTATTTAATTGTATTTAATTAAGGGAATACATTTAATTATAGTGTAGTGTTAGGTGTAATTGTAACTTAGGTTAGGTTTTATTTTACAGGTACTTTTGTATTTATTTTAGCTAGGTAGTTAGTAAATAGTTAATAACTATTTAGTAACTATTCTACCTAGTTAAAATAAATACAAAGTTGCCTGTAAAATAAAAATAAACCCTACGATAGATACAATGTAACTATAAGTTATATTGTAGCTAGCTTAGGGCTTATTTTATAGGTATTTAGTTTTAAATAGGAATAATTTAGTTAATGATAGGAATATTTATTTTGATTTCTTTTAATTATATTTAAGTTAGGGGGTGTTAGGTTTAGGGGTTAATAACTTTAATATAGTGGTGGCGACGTTGGGGGCGGCAGATTAGGGGTTAATAAATCTAGGTAGGTGTCGGCGATGTTAGGGCCGGCAGATTAGGGGTTAATAATATTTAACTAATGTTTGCGAGGCGGGAGTGCGGCGGTTTAGGGGTTAATATGTTTATTATAGTGGCGGCGACGTTGGGGCGGCAGATTAGGGTTTAATAAGTATAATGTAAGTGGTGGCGGTGTCCGGAGTGGCAGATTAGGGGTTAATAATTATAATGTAGGTGTCGGCGATGTCGGGGGCGGCAGATTAGCGGTTAATAAGCGTAAAATTAGGGGTGTTTAGACTCGGGGTTCATGTTAGGGTGTTAGGTGTAGACATAAAATGTATTTCCCCATAGGAATCAATGGGGCTGCGTTAAACAGCTTTACGCTGCTTTTTTGCAGGTGTTAGACTTTTTTTCAGCCGGCTCTCCCCGTTGATTCCTATGGGGAAATCGTGCACGAGCACGTTACACCAGCTCACCGCTAACATAAGCAGCGCTGGTATTGGAATGCGGTAATGAGCAAAATTTTGCTCAACGCTCACTTCTTGTCTGGTTTGTAAAAACTCGTAATACCAGCGCTGTCTGTAAGTGAGCGGTGAGCATAAACTGCTTGTTAGCACCGCACAGCCTCTAACACAAAACTCGTAATATAGGTGTTTGAGTTGGTAATATAAAATGATAAATTATATATATATATATATATATATATATATATATATATATATATATATATATATATATATATATATATATATATATATATAAAAGTCTGCAATATACTTTCATTATTTTTTTGTCCCCTTTTAATTCCATTCTAAAATTGTGAGCTTTTCAGTTCCTGATAGAAATGGAAGTGCAGAAGACTTATATTTCATACAGCCATTGGCTGCACACTCTAGTGACCTATTTATAACTGTCCCTACATAGCCCATAGCCATGGGCTCCATTTATTAAGCAGTGGATACTGCTTCGGAGCCCCATCATTTCAGGCTCACCTGAAATGGAAGTTAAGAAACAGCGGTCATAAGATATCCTCCTGATCCGATCAGGATGATTTACAGCCCCTGCTAGCGGACGATTCACTAGAAATGCTTGTGCAATGTTAAATACCAACAGCCCGACTATTAATATATCTACCCCTTACACTTAGGGCTAGATTTATCAAAGCTGAGGTGTACAGGGGCGCGTTTACGTGCCCCTGTATGCCTCAGCTCGCCTGTGGCGTGGCGAAATTACCCGCAGGCAATCAACATTGCACAAAAGCGCAATTTTGGCTTGCGTGCAATCCCACCCCGTGCCCGCGCACAGCCAATCACGCGCGGGCAGAAGCTGTAAATCTCCTCGGTCAGACTTGACCGCAGAGATTGAATTTCGCCACCTTAGAGGTGGCGAAGAGGTTAAGGAAGCAGCGGTCTGGTGACCGCTGCTTGATAAATTACGGCGAGCAAGTTCTTGTGAGAACTTGCAGCCGTAGGGCTTTGGTAAATCGAGCACTTATTTTGTCAATATTTAAACAGCTAATGAAACTTTAAAAAAATACATCTACATATTATTCTCAGACTAATCTTTTCTTTAAATGCATCATTTTTTTAGCATTTATTTAGCGTTTAGTGTCCCTTTAAGCCATTGAAGTAAGAATACACAAACACCTAGAGGAATATGTATGATAATCAAATTTCACTTTTAATTATTGAAAGTGCATATTCAAAACAGAGTATGATTTTGATAAATGAGCTAACTCAGATACTAATGAACATTTCCTATGTTCAATTATTTTCTCTGTTTCTTTGCAAAGTTAAACATTTTATACAGAAATCCCAGTTGTTGAGTACAAATGCTAATGTAATAAATATCAATAAAAAAAATGTATCTCATGAAAATACATTGTTTAATCGAATGGTTCTCTCATACTAATACTGTCAATCAAACAGCACTTGTATATGTTATGTGTATTTGGCTTCACACCGATATGATAAGGGATAATTAAAGGGACATAATACTCATATGCTAAATCACTTGAAACTGATGCAGTATAACTGTAAAAAGCTGACAGGAAAATATCACCTGAGCATCTCTATGTAAAAAAAGAAGATATTTTACCTCACAATTTCCTCAGCTCAGCAGAGTAAGTTCTGTGTAAAAAGTTATACTCAGCTGCTCCCAGCTGCAGGTAAAAAAATTAAAAAAAATGAAGAAATGAACAGCAGCCAATCAGCATCAGCAGTGCTGAGGTCATGAACTCTTACTGTGATCTCATGAGATTTGACTTAACTCTCATGAGATTTCATAGTAAGCTTCCTTTACCTGATTGGTGAAATAATATGAGAGTGCACGATGCTCATCCCTTCAGATGTCCCAGGACAGACACACTAAAATGCTGCTTAGAAATCCTTTACAATGGGAGGTGGCTACTGAGGAACTTTTGAGGTAAAATATCTTTCTTTTTTACATAGAGATGTTCAGGTGATATTTTCTAATCAGCTTTTTACAGCTATGCTGCATCACTTTCAAGTGTTTAAACATTTGGGTATTATGGCCCTTTAATTATTCTCAGTAAGCATCAATTTTGTTTTTATTTTGTCCATTCTTTCTTAACCCCTTCATGCTGGGGGGCAAGTGTTGTACACTGGGAACAAGGTTTCAATGTAAACATTTTGCTTGAAAAAGGAAATCACGCAATGGTTGATGTGATCACGTGATTTCAACACCTGGATTGGATCTTGAGGGACTGCCTACGATACTAGGCACGTCCCCATTCGGATTTTCTATTGCCTAAAACCAGGATGCCAAAAAAAAGGTAGGACATTCTAAAGGCGTTTAAGCCCAGCTCTTAAAGAATGGCATGGAACATCCTAAAGGTGGCTAGGGGTAAGGGATATGAAACTCTTTCTTTTTCTTATATTATGTCAAAAACATTTTAATTACTTACAAAGGAGTAATTCAATTTATAGTAAATGTAAATATGCTGCAAAGCAGACTTACATTTGGTACACAGAGTACATGTGGATGCTGTTTATCATTTTTTATTTTAATAATGTGCAGTGCAAAAACTTTTTAAAAGAATTAGGAGACCTACCTTTATATGAAGGCCTGCCCCCTGCTGAACTGCTTTTTATCTTCTCTTATGCAATAGCCAGCTTGGCCAATGTGAGGCTGTGCACACTGCCGATTAGAAATAATAGGCATCGGCTTCCGAAAAGCTGCAGGGAGAATTACAGAAGAGTTATGCAGTATGTGCAGTTTATCCTTGCCTTGTCTAGAATACATGCCAGGTGCGTGCAATCTATACTATGGGGCCGATTAATCAATGTCTGTCCGACATGATACGCTGTAGCGTATCATGTCCGACAGACATTCAATGACGCCCCCTGCAGATTCACGGCCAATCGGCCGCTAGCAGGGGGTGTCAATCAACCCGATCGTATAGGACCGGGCAGATTGATATCCGCAGCCTTAGAGGCAGCGGACCAGTTAAGGAGCTGCGGTCTCGTGCAGAAACTGGCATCAGGGGCCATTCAGCCCTTGAAAAATCAGCCCCCATGTATAGAGCGGGTGGGACCCGCTTTATACGTCACTACATAGCAGAAGAAAGTGGGAAGGAGGCAGAGGGATGGTATGAAAACAATAGAAGTTTTAGAATTACTTATTTAAAAAAAAAAACATAATATTTCAGCATTTAAAATTAAGTGTTTTACTTTATAAAAGCACAAAGCTTACATAGGCACTTTTTCATAAGTTTTTATTTAAAGGGACATTTAACACCAGAATTTTTGTTGTTGTTTTAAAAGATAGATTATCCCTTAATTACCCATTCCCCAGTTTTGCATAACCAACACAGTTATAACAATACACGTTTTACCTCTGTAATTACCTTGTATCTAAGCCTCTGCAGACTGCCCACTTATTTCAGTTCTTTTGACACATGCATTTTAGCCAATCAGTGCTCAATCCTCGGTAAATTCACGTGCATGAGCTCAATGTTATATATATGAAACACATGAACTAACGCATTTAGATTAGAGGCGGCCTTTAAGGTCTAAGAAATTAGCATATGAACCTCTTAGGTTTAGCTTTCAGCTAAGAATACCAAAAGAACAAAGCAAAATTGGTGATAAAAGTAAATTGGAAAGTTGTTTACAATTACATGCCCTATTTGAATCATTAAAGTTTTTTTTGGACTAGACTGTCCCTTTAACATCACTTTAAGGCTAAGCTGCTTCTACTAGGTACTTTTTTCTTGCACTGAATGGGTTCTTTGTTTTTGGATAACTTTGTGTGACCTACCACATTTTGTACTCTGCATAAGATGGGCCAGATGACAAGTGGAGCGCTAATTCTTAACTCTCCCGCTCAAGCTACATTGTGCTAGAAGTAAGCATTTTGCATGCATCGAGTTGTGCTCGTATTATTAGTTTATTATTATTATTCTTTTTTTATAAAGTTCCAACAGATTCCGCAGCGCTGACAATGGGTACAAGGATAAGAGTACAACAGAGAAACAATACAATAAGAGACAACATTTTACAGACAAACACAGGGGGAATTGAGGGCCCTTACAATCTAGATGGGTGGGAGGATGAGAAACAGGAGGTGGGGACTGCAAAAGGTGAGAATGATATTAGTGAGGAGATAGATAGGGGTAACTTGTTGGGTAAGTGAAGTTAGTTTGTTAATGAGTCGGGTGATAAGCTTCCCTGAACAAAAATGTGTTTAGGGAACTTTTAAAAAGAAGGAAAGGTTAAGGGGAAAGTCTGACAGCTCGAGGAAGTGCGTTCCAGAGGGTTGGTGCTGCACGAGAGAAGTCCTGTAGTCTAGCATGAGAGGAGGTGATGGTAGAGGACGCAAGAAGCAGGTCATTGTTGGATCTTAGGGGGCGGGTTGGGGTATATTTGTTGATGAGTGAGGACAGGTAGGGTGGGGCAGCATTGGTGAGGGCTTTGTAGGTCAGGGTGAGAATTTTGAATTTAATTCTGCTGTGAATGGGGAGCCAGTGAAGGGACTGCAGCAGAAACAGAGCATCAAGAGAGGTGGATTTGCCTGGCAGATGCATTTTGGATGGATTAAAGAGGAGAGAGGTGGGAGAGAGGGAGGCCAGTTAGTAAGTTATTACAGTAGTCAAGTCGGGAAATTACCATGGAGTGGATTAGCTGTTTAGTAGTTTCATCACTCAGAAACTGACAAATTTTGGAGATAGGTGGTTGCGGCAGGATGAAGAGAGCAATTGGATGTGGGAAATGAAGGACAGATTTGAGTCAAGTGTGACTCAGAGGCAGCGGACTTGGGGTGATGGGGAGATAGTGGTGCAGCCAACAGTGATGGAAAAAATTAGAAACTGGAGTAGAGTTAGAGGAGGGATTAGAAGTAGTTCGGTTTTGGACATGTTTATTTTTAGGTGGTGAGAGGCCATCCAGGAGGAAATGCCAGATAAGCAGTCGCTGATGTGAGAATTGTTAGGAGAGAGTGCAGGGGTGGAAAGGTAGATCTGGGTATCATCAGCATAGAGGTGGTAGTTGAAGCCATAGCTGTTGATAAGTTTACCTAGTAAAGAAGTTTAAATAGAGAGAAGAGTAGAGGACCCAGGACAGAGCCTTGAGGTACTCCAACAGACAGAGGTAATGGAGAGGAGGAGTCACCAGCAAAAGAGACGGAGAAGGATCTGTCAGAGAGATAAGAGTGAATCCAGGAGAGGGCGGTGCCACAGAGCCCAAGAGAGCTGAGAGTCCATAGGAGAAGGGGATGGTCAACAGTGTCAAAGGTAGCAGAGAGGTCAAGTAAGATGAGTATAGAGTAGTAACCTTTGTTTTTAGCAGAAAGGAGGTAGTTAAACCATGGTGAGGGCAGTCTCAGTTGAGTGTTGGGGACGGAAGCCAGATTGCAGGGGATTGAGCAATGAGTTGGAGGACAGGAAGTGGGTTAGGCGATCAAAAGCTAGTTTTTCAAGGATTTTTGAAGCTGCGGGAACAGTGATATGGGGCGTTTGCAGGAGAGTTAGGTTCAAGGGAGGGTTTTTTGAGGATGGGGGTGACCTTTGCATGTTTGAAGGAGGCAGGGAATGAGCCGGTAGAAAGGGATAGGTTGAATATATGAGTAAGAGCCGGAGTGAGGGTGGGAGACAGAGAAGGTATTAGATGTGAAGGAATAGGGTTGAGTGGGCAGGAAGTGAGTTGTGAGGAAGACAACAGTAAACAGTAAACTGTTTTCACTTGCGCGCAAAAAGCCAAACTTACAATATTGCGTGCACATTCACGTACACCCCCATAGAAGTCAATGGAGAAAAAAAAGTGGGGGAATACCCCACTCTCAAACCCTATCACATATTCTCATGTGCGCTAACCCAACATGAATATATTAATTCCTGCCTTTTAGCAGCTTTTTATAGGAGGAAGCCTACAACCCCTGGTATGTATCACCCTGTGGTTGAGTTACAAGGGAAATAAGTTTCATCCTCCTCTGCATAATTGCTGGAAAGTGATGTGCATGTCAAAATAAATATATACCTAAGCTTCTGCTCTGTGATGCACATCTATGCTCAGTAAGTCCCCCACCACACATAAATTGTACAGTGTATATATATATATATATATATATATATACATA
This sequence comes from Bombina bombina, assembly GCF_027579735.1. Classification (NCBI taxonomy): domain Eukaryota; kingdom Metazoa; phylum Chordata; class Amphibia; order Anura; family Bombinatoridae; genus Bombina; species Bombina bombina. The sequence continues at coordinate 123,846,291 of NC_069510.1, forward strand.
CACAGTATGTAATGCACAGTATATAAAACTACTCTTAAAAACAAGAGCACTTTCATTCATTAACATTTTTAAATATTATTAATGATTAAGAAAAAGTTGACAGAAGACCCAGAATTTGGGAGCGGGGTGGAACTGAGAGTAATGAACATTGGCCACTCCCGAGAGCAGCTGTTGGATCTCTCGGGGGTACCCTGGCGGGTATCCGATCACCCCGAAACCGCCACCCCTAGGTATTGGGATTATGTGAGACTGTGGCTCCTATGGAGGTGCCGGGCTGTCTGGAGGGGTGGGAATACTGTGGCATTGTCTTCTGTTCTTATCAAGATGAGCCGTCTGTATAAAAGGAGTGTGTGTTTTCAATAAAATCAGTTCTTGTTTCACCTGAATGCTAGACTGTCTAGTAATTTGGGTGGGCTCCAGCTAAAATCACTTTCCTGGGCTACGTAGCAGCCTGTTCCAGGCAGAGAAAGGATCCTCAGGCAGAGCTACCTAGTCTGGGTAGCTGGAGTCTGCCACAGGGTGGGACCCTGGGTACTGATGCTGTCGGGCATCAGGGGTGGCTACAGGCTGTGGTCACTTGCTAGCTACATAGCTGCAGTCGGCAGGGAGGAAGCAGATACCCTTTGGCGGAGCTACCCAGTCGGGGTAGCTGGGGTATCCATCACAAATATAAAATGCAAAAAAAGTTAAATAACTCCCTTGTATGTATGTTATATGTAATTGTTGTTTCAGGGTGCTCCGATAAAGAATCAGTTCTATAAACGCATACAGATACTCTTCCTTATGTGCTACTGTGAGAAGCCCTTTTTTTCTGCAACAATCTACATGCCTGGCAAAGTATGCTGTGCGTAATAACATACACCTGTTATTTACTTCTTTGCATGTTTTTGTATAGCAGGTATCTGGATATTATGCAAATTTCACCTACACCTTAGTTTTTAGAGTTGAACAATCTATACAGTATATATAATATTGGCTGAGTACCCTTAAAAATCCCTGAGTATGCTTTGTATAATTTGAACCTACCCATATTTACTCTTCAACAAAGGATACCAAAGTATTTGGAAGGTTGTTTAAAATTCAAAAAAAAAAAAAAAAAATTAAATAATTTTTTATTGAGGTATGAAAAAAATTACAAAACATTCAGTTTGCTCATTTAAGCGTACAGAATACACATATCAAAAAGTTGAGAAAACATGAACATCTTCAGATACATAACTACAGCAATGTACATGAACAACATTGGTTTTTAACAGACACATTAAGTTGTCAAAGTACAGAAATAAACCAATCATCAGTTATTTGGAGAGCAAACCCATAAACCACCCTCTTTTTCGCCCCCTCACAAACTACATAGGCCACTTTTGGACCCCAGTTATCTCAACTCTCTTATCCGAGGATTTTTAGGTGACACAGGCCGCTTCTGGACCTGTACATTCACTATATATAGGTAACAAGTATAAAAGTTATAAAACTGTAAAACTCACTATATGTAGGTAAATAAGAATTCTCATGTTCTACCTCCTAGGCTTAATAAAACCTCTCTTGGACCTTTAATATCAACTGTATGGGATATAGGAGGTTTATTTGAATGATAGGGCCACTCTTGGACCCTTGATTTCGATATCTAAACAACAACATAGGTATATACTCAGAGACCATTTCCATAGTAAACAAATTATACACCATGTATATAATAAATAACTGTACAATAGTGAAAGCTTTAAGTACCAAACCTCTCGGGAGTGGCCAATGTTCGTTACTCTCAGTTCAAACAATAATCCTTAAAGTGTTGTGAATCCTAAACAGCAATTGTTATGGTGATTTTCCAAGTGTTTTATACTGAATAGCAGTGTCAGTACTTGCTAGCCGTTTTCCAACCCAAAATTCTATCTTCTTGGCAAATATTTTGTTATAATCCCTGGATGATCCTTCTGTAAAAGAAAGATATGATGGTGTGGATTGTTTTTAGATAAAATAGAAAATGAAATTGTGCTTACCAGTAGACGCGTTTCGGTCACAAAGAGACCTTTATCAAGACTTTCCATTTTTCCTTTTAAATCTTAGCTGAGAGCTTGTGAGTGCTGGGCTTTCTCTGTGTGTTGTATTAATTTGTTTTGTAATTTTCCCTAAGGTTCTTGCACCCAGACCTGTCTGGGGTTAACTGCCTGTGACTCTGGGGACAGCACAGCTTCCTGTAAGTGCCGGTGAGCACCCAGGACTGAGCATGTTGCAGGGTCATGGGATGTGTACCCGGTCCGGTATGAGAGTGCAGTCCCCTTCCGTGTTTTGTATATGTCTAGGGTGATTACATAAGCCTGTGCACCCTTCCCTTGTTCCCAGTTTGTTTGGATTTGAGAGCTTGCATTGTGTGGCTGTTTTAGGGTCTCAGGTATTGGAAAGGACCTTGACGTGGTACCTGGGCTTGTCCCATTTGGCCAGATGCGGTAACTAACCTTTCCATTTTTGCTTTTAAATCTTAGCTGAGAGCTTGTAAGTGAGTGCTGGGTTTTCTCTGTGTGTTGTATTAATTTGTTTTGTAATTTTCCCTATGGTTCTTGCACCCAGACCTGTCTGGGGTTAACTGCATATGCTGTCAGCATTTATCAATCTGCAGCGGACATGATACTCTACATTGTATCATGTCCGCTCGCACTTTGATAAATATGTCCCTATATATCCGAAGTCCTGAAATCAGTGTGCATTGGGTTTCGCTTGTAATTTTGACGTTACTGTCCATTTAATACTGTAAGATGAAATTATATCATTTAAACACTCTCAAGTTAATGAAGACAAAACAAATGTAGGAATACATCATTTTACTTCTAAGTCATATAAAAGTGTAGAATATGTTCATTTCTGTCTACAGTATATACTGTTAGGTTGAATATACTATGAATGTAAAGATAAAATAAGTTTAATTAATCAATTTTCTTAAAAATTATCATTGGCTTCATCAGAAAGAGGGCATTTCAAAATGTATAATCTCTTTAACATGTCATTTATTTCTGGAGGTATGGTTCGCAATCAGTGTTCCAATTTACCTGACAGGTATTCAGGGTTCTGTGCAGGATACTCATGGTCCTTCACACCAAACTCATCAAACCATATATTCAAGGATCATGCTAGAACAGGAAAGGGACTTCTGCAAACTGCTGTCACAAAGTTGGAAAATGTCTTTGTATCCTGTAGGATTAAGATAACCCTTTACTGGAACTAAGAGCCCTAGCCCTAATCCTAAAATAAAAGCCCCAATCATTATCTCTACTCCACCAAACTTTACAATAGGCACTATGCATTCCAGTAGGTAGCTTTCTCCTGGCATCCGCCACACCCAGAGGCAGTTTGCAACTCTGTAGTGAGTAATAGAACAGATGATAGGTGAGTTGTATGTGAAATACACTTCAGCACTCGGCAGCACTGCTCTGTATGTTTGTGAGTTGTACCATTTCATGAAGCGCCTGACAAACAGTTCTTGTGCTGATGTTGTTTTCAAAGACAGTTTATAACTCTGTAGTGAGTGATGGAACAGATGACAAGTGAGTTGTATGTGCTATACGCTTCAGCACTAGGCAGCCCCGCTCTGTATGTTTGTGAGTTGTATGTGCTATACACTTAAGCACTAGGCAGCCCCGCTCTGTATGTTTGTGCGTTGTATGTGCTATACGCTTCAGCACTAGGCAGCCCCGCTCTGTATGTTTGTGAGTTGTATGTGCTATACACTTCAGCACTAGGCAGCCCGCTCTGTATGTTTGTGAATTGTATGTGCTATACGCTTCAGCACTAGGCAGCCCGCTCTGTATGTTTGTGCGTTGTATGTGCTATACGCTTCAGCACTAGGCAGCCCCGCTCTGTATGTTTGTGTGTTGTATGTGCTATACGCTTCAGCACTAGGCAGCCCCACTCTGTATGTTTGTGCGATGTATGTGCTATACACTTCAGCACTCGGCAGCCCCGCTCTGTATGTTTGTGAGTTGTATGTGCTATACACTGCAGCACTAGGCAGCCCGCTCTGTATGTTTGTGAGTTGTACCATTTCATGAAGTGCCTGCCACACAGTTCTTGTACTGATGTTGTTTCCAGAGGCAGTTTGTAACTCTGTAGTGAGTGATGGAAGAGATGACAGGTGAGTTGTATGTGCTATACGCTTCAGCACTAGGCAGCCCCGCTCTGTATGTTTGTGAGTTGTATGTGCTATACACTTCAGCACTAGGCAGCCCGCTCTGTATGTTTGTGAATTGTATGTGCTATACGCTTCAGCACTAGGCAGCCCGCTCTGTATGTTTGTGCGTTGTATGTGCTATACGCTTCAGCACTAGGCAGCCCCGCTCTGTATGTTTGTGTGTTGTATGTGCTATACGCTTCAGCACTAGGCAGCCCCACTCTGTATGTTTGTGCGATGTATGTGCTATACACTTCAGCACTCGGCAGCCCCGCTCTGTATGTTTGTGAGTTGTATGTGCTATACACTGCAGCACTAGGCAGCCCCGCTCTGTATGTTTGTGAGTTGTACCATTTCATGAAGCGCCTGCCACACAGTTCTTGTACTGATGTTGTTTCCAGAGGCAGTTTGTAACTCTGTAGTGAGTGATGGAAGAGATGACAGGTGAGTTGTATGTGCTATACGCTTCAGCACTAGGCAGCCCCGCTCTGTATGTTTGTGAGTTGTATGTGCTATACACTTCAGCACTAGGCAGCCCCACTCTGTATGTCTGTGAGTTGTATGTGCTATATACTTCAGCACGAGGCAGCCCCGCTCTGTATGTTTGTGAGTTGTATGTGCTATACACTTCAGCACTAGGCAGCCCGCTCTGTATGTTTGTGAATTGTATGTGCTATACGCTTCAGCACTAGGCAGCCCGCTCTGTATGTTTGTGCGTTGTATGTGCTATACGCTTCAGCACTAGTCAGCCCCGCTCTGTATGTTTGTGTGTTGTATGTGCTATACGCTTCAGCACTAGGCAGCCCCACTCTGTATGTTTGTGCGATGTATGTGCTATACACTTCAGCACTCGGCAGCCCCGCTCTGTATGTTTGTGAGTTGTATGTGCTATACACTGCAGCACTAGGCAGCCCCGCTCTGTATGTTTGTGAGTTGTACCATTTCATGAAGCGCCTGCCACACAGTTCTTGTACTGATGTTGTTTCCAGAGGCAGTTTGTAACTCTGTAGTGAGTGATGGAAGAGATGACAGGTGAGTTGTATGTGCTATACGCTTCAGCACTAGGCAGCCCCGCTCTGTATGTTTGTGAGTTGTATGTGCTATACACTTCAGCACTAGGCAGCCCGCTCTGTATGTTTGTGAATTGTATGTGCTATACGCTTCAGCACTAGGCAGCCCGCTCTGTATGTTTGTGCGTTGTATGTGCTATACGCTTCAGCACTAGGCAGCCCCGCTCTGTATGTTTGTGTGTTGTATGTGCTATACGCTTCAGCACTAGGCAGCCCCACTCTGTATGTTTGTGCGATGTATGTGCTATACACTTCAGCACTCGGCAGCCCCGCTCTGTATGTTTGTGAGTTATATGTGCTATACACTGCAGCACTAGGCAGCCCCGCTCTGTATGTTTGTGAGTTGTACCATTTCATGAAGCGCCTGCCACACAGTTCTTGTACTGATGTTGTTTCCAGAGGCAGTTTGTAACTCTGTAGTGAGTGATGGAAGAGATGACAGGTGAGTTGTATGTGCTATACGCTTCAGCACTAGGCAGCCCCGCTCTGTATGTTTGTGAGTTGTATGTGCTATACACTTCAGCACTAGGCAGCCCGCTCTGTATGTTTGTGAATTGTATGTGCTATACGCTTCAGCACTAGGCAGCCCGCTCTGTATGTTTGTGCGTTGTATGTGCTATACGCTTCAGCACTAGGCAGCCCCGCTCTGTATGTTTGTGTGTTGTATGTGCTATACGCTTCAGCACTAGGCAGCCCCACTCTGTATGTTTGTGCGATGTATGTGCTATACACTTCAGCACTCGGCAGCCCCGCTCTGTATGTTTGTGAGTTGTATGTGCTATACACTGCAGCACTAGGCAGCCCCGCTCTGTATGTTTGTGAGTTGTACCATTTCATGAAGCGCCTGCCACACAGTTCTTGTACTGATGTTGTTTCCAGAGGCAGTTTGTAACTCTGTAGTGAGTGATGGAAGAGATGACAGGTGAGTTGTATGTGCTATACGCTTCAGCACTAGGCAGCCCCGCTCTGTATGTTTGTGAGTTGTATGTGCTATACACTTCAGCACTAGGCAGCCCCACTCTGTATGTCTGTGAGTTGTATGTGCTATATACTTCAGCACGAGGCAGCCCCGCTCTGTATGTTTGTGAGTTGTATGTGCTATACACTTCAGCACTAGGCAGCCCCGCTCTGTATGTTTGTGAGTTGTATGTGCTATACACTTCAGCACTAGGCAGCCCCGCTCTGTATGTGAGTTGTATGTGCTATACGCTTCAGCACTAGGCAGCCCCGCTCTGTATGTGTCAGGATCTTCCCTGGATACCTGCCTTTCTCAGTTAACCCCTCCTACCTTACCTTTATATCCTGTCCACTCCCTGTTCCTAGTGCTTAGTAATTTTGATTTCATACCAAAGGAAGTCTGTGTCTACACTAAGCTGCTTCACCTTCAATTTTCATATTGGAAACCTCTAGCTTATCAAGTGAGCTGTACAGGACAAACTGTGCATCTTTAAACAAACATCATCTGTACTTTGTTTCTCAACCTGTCACAAACTACGGAATCTGTGAAGATTATTTTCGCTTACATCAAGGCTGAATTTCTATCAAGATACAAGTAAGGACTACAACCGCTATTGTATATACTTTGCCAGTTAAATCTAACTTGTATTATTGCAACTTACAAAAGACGTTCCTTGCTAAAATCTTTCGGCTTGTTAGCCGCCGAACAGCGTTAGGAGCTTGAGCGTGTGACGTCACCTGTCAATCAATCTGACTGCTTCAGCAGCACGCCCCCTGCATCGCTCCGCTGTTCCTTCATTACACTACCTGTGTGCAAACGGACTGTTCCTTCTTATTCAACATCTCCAGAGACAGTTCACAATTAGTTTGTCTTATCAGATTATCTCATCCTCAGTTTGGATTCCGTACTCAGTGAATTATTTTGTTGCTATTATAACTACTCAGTAGTTACAACCATTCTTCTTATTAAATTCACTACTTATTAAGGCATTATTACAAGTGATTCTTGCCATAAATAAGACAGTGATACAAAACATATATTTGGTCTACAGCTGAGAGTCAGAATTATAATCACAGGATAACAAGGCTCACATACTAATCCTTATAAGCCTTGTTGATCCTGACAGTATGTTTGTGAGTTGTATATGCTATATGCTTCAGCACTAGGCAGCCCGCTCTGTATGTTTGTGAGTTGTATGTGCTATACACTTCAGCACTAGGCAGCACTGCTCTGTATGTTTGTGAGTTGTATGTGCTATACACTTCACCACTAGGCAGCCCCGCTATGTATGTTTGTGAGTTGTATGTGCTATATGCTTCAGCACTAGGCAGCCCGCTCTGTATGTTTGTGAGTTGTATGTGCTATACACTTCAGCACTAGGCAGCCCCGCTATGTATGCTTGTGAGTTGTATGTGCTATATGCTTCAGCACTAGGCAGCCCCGCTCTGTATGTTTGTGAGTTGTATGTGCTATATGCTTCAGCACTAGGCAGCCCCGCTCTGTATGTTTGTGAGTTATATGTGCTATATACTTCAGCACTAGGCAGCCCTGCTCTGTATGTTTGTGAGTTGTATGTGCTATACACTTCAGCACTAGGCAGCCCCGCTCTGTATGTTTGTGAGTTGTATGTGCTATACACTTCAGCGCTAGGCAGCCCCGCTCTGTATGTTTGTGAGTTGTATGTGCTATACACTTCAGCACTAGGCAGCCCCGCTCTGTATGTCTGTGAGTTGTATGTGCTATACACTTCAGCACTAGGCAGCCCCGCTCTGTATGTTTGTGAGTTGTATGTGCTATACACTTCAGCACTAGGCAGCCCCGCTCTGTATGTTTGTGAGTTGTATGTGCTATACACTTCAGCACTAGGCAGCCCGCTCTGTATGTTTGTGAGTTGTAAGTGCTATATGCTTCAGCACTAGGCAGCCCGCTCTGTATGTTTGTGAGTTGTATGTGCTATACACTTCAGCACTAGGCAGCCCCTCTATGTTTGTTTGTGAGTTGTATGTGCTATACACTTCAGCACTAGGCAGCCCCTCTATGTTTGTTTGTGAGTTGTATGTGCTTTATGCTTCAGCACTAGGCAGCCCCTCTATGTATGTTTGTGAGTTGTATGTGCTATACACTTCAGCACTAGGCAGCCCCGCTCTGTATGTTTGTGAGTTGTATGTGCTTTACACTTCAGCACTAGGCAGCCCCGCTCTGTATGTTTGTGAGTTGTATGTGCTATACACTTCAGCACTAGGCAGCCCCTCTATGTTTGTTTGTGAGTTGTATGTGCTATACACTTCAGCACTGCTCTGTATGTCTGTGAGTTGTATGTGCTATACACTTCAGCACTAGGCAGCCCCGCTCTGTATGTTTGTGAGTTGTATGTGCTATACACTTCAGCACTAAGCAGCCTGCTCTGTATGTTTGTGAGTTGTAAGTGCTATATGCTTCAGCACTAGGCAGCCCGCTCTGTATGTTTGTGAGTTGTATGTGCTATACACTTCAGCACTAGGCAGCCCCTCTATGTTTGTTTGTGAGTTGTATGTGCTATACACTTCAGCACTAGGCAGCCCCTCTATGTTTGTTTGTGAGTTGTATGTGCTATATGCTTCAGCACTAGGCAGCCCCGCTCTGTATGTTTGTGAGTTGTATGTGCTTTACACTTCAGCACTAGGCAGCCCCGCTCTGTATGTTTGTGAGTTGTATGTGCTATACACTTCAGCACTAGGCAGCCCCACTCTGTATGTTTGTGAGTTATATGTGCTATACACTTCAGTACTAGGCAGCCCCCACTCTGTATGTTTGTGAGTTGTATGTGCTATACACATCAGCACTAGGCAGCCCCGCTCTGTATGTTTGTGAGTTGTATGTGCTATACACTTCAGCACTAGGCAGCCCCCGCTCTGTATGTTTGTGAGTTGTATGTGCTATACACTTCAGCACTAGGCAGCCCCACTCTGTATGTTTGTGAGTTGTATGTGCTATACACTTCAGCACTAGGCAGCCCCGCTCTGTATGTTTGTGAGTTGTATGCGCTATACACTTCAGCACTAGGCAGCCCCGCTCTGTATGTTTGTGAGTTGTATGTGCTATACACTTCAGCACTAGGCAGCCCCGCTCTGTATGTTTGTGAGTTGTATGTGCTATACACTTCAGCACTAGGCAGCCCCGCTCTGTATGTTTGTGAGTTGTACCATTTCATGAAGCCACTGACACACAGTTCTTGTGCTGATGTTAGTTCCATAGGCAGTTTGTAACTCTGTAGTGTAGTGAGTGATGGAACAGATGACAGGTGATAGGCGATTTCTATGCGCTATTCTCTTCTGTACTGGTCCCTCAAAGAATTAAAAACACAAACTTTACATTAACAGATGTTTGTCTCACTATGCCAGTTCTGTATGTGAAGGAGATGTCCATATATTATTAAATTAGGTATAAAAAAAACATTCTAAAGATTCTATGTATACTTCCTCCATGGTGGACAGTTTTTGATTATTGGCCCTCTGAGAAAAAGAGAGAAAATTGGTAACAGAAGTATATTGTTTTTTTGTTATGTTTTAAATTTCCATTTTACCTGAATTGTTATGGTTTACGGTCAGGGCGAACCTGAGAATTTGCAAGGCCCTGGGCAAGATAAATTTATGGGGTCCCTCAGTCTAACACTCCTATTTCCCTCCCCCTGTAGAACATACAGTTTGAAACAACTTTCCAATTTACTTTGAATATCTAATTTGCTTATTTCTTATGGCATTGTTTGTTAAAGAAGCAGCATTGCCCTACTGGGAGCTAGCTGAAAGCCAATGACAAGAGGTATATATGGGTAGCCACCAATCAGCAGCTTCTGAGCATACTTAGGTATACTTTTGAACAAAGGAAACAAGGAATAAATTATGCAACAGAAATAAATTGAAGCGTTAATTTAAATTAGATCCTCTATCTGAATCATAAAAGAATAAATTTGAGTTTCATGACCCTTTAATAAAGGGCTTGCTGCTTACAAAAACGGCAACCGGACATGATACAGACTATTAAAATCCTTATAAAAAAAACGTAGGAACAGATTATGAGTGTAGCACTATCTTAACGTGCGCCTATAAAGAGGCAAATTTGCCCGGTTACGTGCGCACATTAAATAACCAGCCATTAGAAGTGACTGGTTAATGTGACCGCAAGCTTGCGGTTTCACCTTTGCGCTAAGTGCAATTAACCAGACGTCAGACCTCTGGTTACAAATAAAAAGTTGCCCCAATTTCCCCCAAAATAAAGAGGACAGTAAATTAACATGAAATATAAATATGACCATTTTTATTTTTTAAAAACTGCTCATAACATTAATAAGGGGTTAAATTAAGGGGATGTGGGCTGCTCCTTGTAAATATATATGTATATGCTTATATACGTATATATGTGTTAATACGTGTATATTTATTTATTGCTGTCCAATGTTGCGCAACTTACCCCACGCGCACCGCTAGGTGGTCTGCCGTATCTGACGGCATGAAAACAAGGTTCCCATAGGAACCTATGGAAGCGAGCTCTTGTGAGCGCCTGGCTTTCGGCAAAGGTAATATCAGCACATATACCCTGAGATGGTTTTGAGTGGAGCGCAAATATCTTGCTCGCGTAAACACAATGCTGCGCTCCACTCGTAATCTGGCCCTAAATATTTAACAGTAATTTGAAATAAAAGGTCCTGTTTTACCTTTATGAGGTGCTGGTTACAGAACATATGAAATATCTGACACCATAAGCATGCTTGCCGTCCCTCATGTCAGTAATCATTGGGAATTCGCGGAACGGTATTTTTTGCAGTTTTCATTATAACAATGACGTCAGGGACGCAATTGCGTTTTCCCGCGCAATTCGGGCAAGAAACAACGACCACCTGACCCGGTACGTTCAGTGGCTGGTGAAGTGATAAGTGCGGAGCCACGTGATCATTCATTCCCGCTCGTTTTCGTGGAGCGTACCAAATGCCATAAAATAGGTTTATTGTTTAATTATTCTGCGTACTGCGCGTACAATAATATGTAAAACATGACACAATGTTATACTCTTACGTGGGCTAACAAATAACATAACACTTGCTTTACTAGTGCTGACATTTTTATTAATTTAAATAAACGCGGTTTGGTACGTTCCCGCGCGGACCTAAAGCAAATCTCTTTGCACTTCACGCCTTGCTCTGTCTATCTGTTAACCTTCAGTCTAGTGAAGTGAAAACGAGGCTTGACACGCACAGAGGGAGTACTGCTGTGATCTGTCAATCACATGAGGTGATTCCCGCCCTCTCCCCCCAGAAATGTCTTGTGACGAATTATCCTAAAGCATGTGACGGGTTTTATATTATTCCTCTCATGCTTCACATATTCAATGCCAGCAGCCCTCAGTGGCAGTGAGGTATCATAGCATGCCCTGAGATCAATGATTAGTCCTATGGCTACAATTTGTCTTAATTCAGTTAAACAAATGTATATATAAAAAAGTGCTGAATAGTTGTAACGTTTCTGAGGTAATTTTTTTGTTATACTCTATGTAATAATTTTATTAAGGCTAATATATATAAGTTTATTAAACACTGAATTGATATGGGCTAGTCAGTATTTCATAGGGTAAAAAAAAGTTAAATATTGTTTTGAAATAAACTTTCAAGGTGTGGGTGAGCTGAGTATTTTTAAATAAAAATTGGCATTTTATTTAAAGACATGAAGGGTTGATCTGTAAGAAACTGCAGGAGGTCAGCCTTGGTCCTATGGCCACTTAAAGGGACATGAAACCCACAATTTTTCTTTCCTGATTTAGGTAGAACATACCATTTTAAACAACTTTCCAGTTTACTTCTATTATCTAATTTCTTTCATTCTCTTGGTATTTGTTGAAGGAGCAGCAGTGCACTATTGTTTTTTTAATTGAACACATGGGTGAGCCAATGACAATCTGTATATTTATGCAGCCACCAATCAGCAGCTAGCACCCAGGTGCTGTGCTGCTCTTAAATTTACTTAGATAACCCCTTCAACAAAGGATAACAAGAGAAGGAAGGGAATTATATAATAGAAGTAAACTGAAAAGTTGTTCAAAATACTCTAAATTATCAGTCTAATTATGACTTTACTGTCACTTTAATGACAACCGAAGACCAAATATTCAGTTTAAAAAAATTAGACTAACAATATATAGCAGCAATGTGCAACCATTAATTCTCTCATATATATATATATTTTAGAGCTGCAACAACTAATCAGCATAATCGATTATGAAAATAGTTGTCATCGAATCTCCTAATCGATTAGTTGGTTTGCAATCAGTTTGTGCACAGCGCCAGCTGCTTTACTCCAACGAGCTCCTGCACATGGTATTGTGTTTTATGGTTATGTCCTTAGCCTAAAGGACGTCTACAGACATTTTACTTTTAATTTTGTCAGGTCAGTATAAGTTTACAACTACTCCTGGCTTATGTGCAACCCTGAAATAAAATACAAGTAAAAAATTGTATTGTTTATATAAAATCAGGTGATTTGGGAGTATGTCTTGCATGATATAGTGCTGAGCTTGTTATTTACACTTAGATTAATGGCATTTGTTTTATGAATTGATGTCACTATTACCTATTTGCACGATTTTTAGTGGATTGCTTGCTATTGCTGATTATATGTACTCTATAGATAAATGTGTAAGGCTGTGTCCTATTACGGATAAATAGTCTTTAGACCTTTTTTTTTTTTTATATATTCTTAATTAATTGGAATATGTACCAAATTCAACCTCTATAAATATATATCTGTTATTTTAAAGGGACAGTCAACACCCATGAAAACTTTATTCCATACCTTAGATCAACAACAAAAATGAGCCTGCACCGCATCCCATCTTCAATAACACTAACGTTGGGTGGCTAATCTTCAATGAAGATTTAGTTTTCAGCGGTAGATATGGCCGCCAACATCCTCCCCCTCTTCCTCCGTCCCCTTCTTGTTTTAAATCAATGCTCGTTCACAGGGAAACTGTTCTATTTCTAATACGCATGCGCTATATAATTGTAGTACGCTCGCTATTAGAAATAGAAAGTGTCTCCGTGAACGCGGCTAAAGAATCTAGCCAAGGATTTGATGCTCATTGGCTGAAGACTTAGAGAAGAAGCCTCCTACGTAACAGTGGGGGGAGTTTGGCGGCCATATCTACCGCTGAAAACTAAATGTTCATTGAAGATTAGCCACCTAACGTTAGTGTTATTGAAGTTGGGATGTGGTGCAGGCTCATTTTTTGTTGTTGATCTAAGGCAGTGTTTTTCAACCAGTGTGCCGTGAGAGATCCTCAGGTGTGCCACGGCAGACTGACAACAGTGTGACATATTTTTTCAACTTTGCTTGTTTTTTACTCCCAGTGCAGGGGTAGTTTGTAGGAGGCATGGCATAACAGCACAATACATACAGTATGTGTGTGTTTGTGTATATGTGTATATATATATGCTGTATTAGGCTACAATGTGTGATTTTTGTGTGATTTTTTTTAAATTTTGGGATGGTGGTGTGCCACATGATTTTTTAATGTAAAAAAGTGTGCCACGGCAAAAAAAAGGTTAAAAATCACTGATCTAAGGTATGGAATAAAGTTTTCATGGGTGTTGACTGTCCCTTTAAGAGCGGACTAGATATTTTTCCCCTAACTTTATAGCTGGTTGTTTACCATTGCATATACCTGTAGATATTCAAGATATTTTTATGTCAGAAAGAAGATAAGGCTTACTTTTTTAAGAGGTCCCTTGCATTGGTGAAGAGCTAACAAAAATAATAGCCCACCTTGGTGAAATTGGCAAAATCTCAGGCACGGCAGGCAAAATAGCTGCAAAAAAGAGAGTCAGCCTCAGCAAGGAGCATGTGGACATCTTGCCATTTTTGCATTTCAATGCAGCGTTTCTGAAAGATTGAATAACAGAATGTTATAAGCAGTGGTAGTCTACCTATTACTAGTTTTGTTAAATTAATTAATAACAGGTTAATATTATATTAGAAATTAATATTTAAGTTTTGTATTTAAAATCATATAATGTAGGAATTAATTATTATTATTAGTATAGTTTATAGTCTACACTAGTTAGCACGAAGTTGGTTTAAGAACTATTTTTATAAAGCCAAACACTACATAAATAAGTTTCCCATTGGGCACTATTATTAACACATTTAGTTTACAGATATGTGACAGATTATATCATATTATTAATATATGTGTATATATTGTCCCTTCATATATAGACCATGTTGTACCCATGTGGTGGTAGTGGTACTATTACTGAGTGATATGGGTCTCGATTTGTTGAGTAGGAATCGTTAATCTAGGGGTACTTTTTATATATATATATATAGATATTTCGGTACAATTCTCAATTGTTTTACCATTCATTACTATAATACTGGTATACGTTCGCATAAAAAATATATAAAAAATTAAAAATAAAAATCACAGATCCATATGAGTTGATTGTAGACGAAGGTACGGGCATATGGGTAAATTCTCATATTCCTACAAATTGGGCGTTGTTGTGAAGTTTGAACTAATTCATTTATAAGTATTATTCGCCTACCATGTCTTAGCCCATTTTGCTATTGCAAACCTCATTATGGTGCAGTCGGAGTATTCTGCTTACTGCACCCGTTATATAATATAGAGAATTGTTTACGATTGGGAGAGGTGTGTAGCTAGCAGATCATCCGATTGGCCTATAGTGATATGGGCGTGCATAGAAATTAGATCTGTCTGTAGTGACCTGGGATCCCTAAATAAATAAATGTTTGGGTATACAATATTCATCTGATCAAATATAATATATTCCATCACTACTTCATGCCCTGCTAAAAGCTGTAATTTTCCAAAAAATCCAGCGTCAAGAGATGCAGGATATATGGGTAAACTGACCATATTAGAAAGAACATGTGAATGTCAAATTGATTATAGCATTATGTACATTTATTAGTAAGTATTGTTTAGGAAGGTGTTATGTATTGTGATAGCTGGGCCTGCTATCAAAAACCTCATTGTGGTGTAGTTGGATTACTCCGCCGTCTGCACCCGCTATCTAATATAGAGAATTATGACAAGTCATAAAGGGGTGTGTAGCTGGTGAGGTCTCTGATTGGTCCACAACGATGTGGGCCTATATGTACTTTAGATGAGCCCGTAGTTACACGGGATCATCAATATTTTGACATGTAGTAACTTCATTTATTTATTAACTCTAAAAATGATCTTATTGATATTGTATTTTACTCAGTATGTTGTGTTTTGTAAGATCAGGGATACTATGATCACGCACATCACATTTATCTAAAGAATACTACTGAGAGCGAATAAGTTGTATTTAGTGATGTGCGTTTAATAAAATCCCGGATTCGCCCTAAGCCATTTGGGCGTTGTCTTCATTCCTGATAGGAGATTGGTTGTTAGTTCTGTTATAAGGTAGCAAGGTAGAGTGTAACAAATTATAAAGCCTGATGAAACGGCATTGTTAGCCGAGAAACGCGTTGCACAGCAACTTTTAAATGTTTTTAATAAACTGACTTTTTATCACTCTTCCTTGCTCCTGTGGGTTTTGTGACCACCCTACATTGACAGCTACTGGATCTTTATTAAGCTGTTTATTGCCGCCTACCACGGAGGTTGTTTGGAGAGACCGGACCATTGCTATTAGCACCTGGGCTTCAGCAATTGCTTGGCAGATTCGCCATTGAGGAGTCAGCCGAACGGCTCTGAAGTTTCGGCTTTCCTATGAGCACTATATATGATTTTCAGTTTGTATTGGAACTTGCTGCACAAAGTGCGCCTCTTCTTTTTCTGTCTTTCAGGACACTTATATTTTCTGCTTACAACTTGGAGAGAGCAGCTCACCTCTGGATTGATGAACTGTATCCATCCGGGGTTAAAACCCATTCAAAAGGACTTTATCACAATATTGGTTATTATATGTTCACTTTATTTGTAACTTTAATATTTTATTCATTTATTGGCACATTCAAGTTACATTTATTTATACATAATTATTTATTTTATAGCATATTCAATTAGGTTTATCACTGGTATATATACACATTTTGATTTATCCGGTTTGGCGCACCCTTTATTTTGTTGGTTAGCACAGCAGTTGTACTGTGTCTAAACCTCTCATTTTATTACTAGTTCTACCTCTTTTCAAACAGTTTGTGGTTTTATTTTGCTTAATTATAAAAATCTGTTCTGCTTCTTAAAAAATTAGACCAACAGTTGTATTAATGTAAAGTTGTAAACTTTTAGTCTGAAGTTTATAATTATAACACTCAGGGCATGATCCGATATACGGCGTAGTTTTCGGCGCAAGCGAGGTCACACGCGCCGTCCGTAGTTTCACCTCGCACATCAGGGTATTACATATACTGCGCCGTCAGATGCTAAAGTGGTGTAAGTAGGACAAACTGGCGTTCTTCCGAAAAGTACGCAAATACACATTTTACTCGTTGCAAGTTACTTACGCCTGTATTTTGTTCACGTAAAGTCTCAATAAAGAGTAGTTTTATGGAAATTAGGCTAACACTTGTAAAAATCACCCGCAACTCCATATAAAAATGCTCAACGTAATTACGCTATTCAAAAGTCATATATAAACTCATGCGCAGCCGCCATTTTCTTCAGTGTGTTTGGATGGTTCGTTGAGCTACAGCACACTACAGTGGAGTAGAGGATTAGTCAGAGTAGAGAGAGAGGCGCAAACAGAGGAGTTAGTTAGGTCGCATTGTTGGTTGGTTAAGTTTGTACACTTACACATCTTTTTACATATTGCACACATATTGCATACATACATATACAAAATACACAACCCTTTTTTTTTCTAACATCTCACACATTTTTTTTCAATTTTACAGTGTGATAGGCTGAGTGTTTGGTTGTGAGTGCTTTGATTGAACTGGGAGTGAGTGTGTGTAGTGTGAGGATGACAGGGAGAGGTAGGGCGGAGGGGAGTGGAGTGGCAGGGAGAAGAGTATTGTAGAGGACAGGAGGAGCAGCGGGGTCCCCGTCAGGGAGTAAGAGGAGAGGGAGAGCTAGAAGGTTGATGGTGGGAGGGGAGATGCCCAAGAGCCCCAGAGACCAGGCACATCAAGGAGAGGGACAGAGGGTGCACATGGGGACAGAAGGGGGGAGGAGGGAGAGGATAGGGAGGAACCCACACCAGGGACATCACAGGGAGCAAGCCAGGTGTCCACAGAGGATGAGATGTCCTAATTTCTCATTTGATGAGAATGTTGCCCTAGTCCAGGCCATCATGGACAACCACAGTGCCCTCTTTGGCCAGGAGAAGGGCAAAGGCGTTGCCAGAAGGCGTAAAACAGCATGGTTGGCGGTAGAGGATGCCGTCAACAGTGTGGCCCCGCAGAGGAGGACTGTTGAGGGCCTTAAAAAAAGGTGGAATGACTGTAAGAGGCGGGTGAAAGAGAAGATGGGGCAGGAAGCCATGCACCAGAGGGGAACAGGCGGTGGTCCACCCCTGGACACAGAATACAACACCTGGCAGGAGATGATACGCAGGTCTCTGAGTATCACAGCAGTCCGTGGACTTCTAGGGGCTCGTGACTCAGGGGCTGCAACCACAGCACATCATGCTGGTGAGTAACATCCCACACACCAGTATGATATGTATTTGAGATATAACATCCTTTAATGTCACACATTCATGTACACAATGAGGAGCATGGTATTTGGCCTACTAACAAAAACATCTACAATTATATTTGACATTAATGCTACTTAACACAATGCAATTCATGATATGAGGTGGAATAGTGCAATACTAACATGTCTCAGAGTAACACAGGCCACAAGCCACATGTAGAGTTTGCAGTAAATGGACACTGTAGCCATCACAATACTTTTAGCTCAGAAAGCAGGTTCTGTGCCTACATCAGACTAAAGTAAATTGTGTGACCATAGTGTCACTTAAAGAACACATTTTTCCATCATTGACATGTACACATAAGTATTGTATGAAACACATACCTGTATACTGTGCAGATTCAAATCCCTCATATCACAAATCACATTGTGCACATGCATGTTATAGACTTTGACATGAGAATCGGTATAGGCCCTAGCATGTATCAATGTACATTGTATGCCCACATGGACATATATATGACTGTACTAATCCCTCTCATCATTTGACTCCTCCACAGAACCTCCTGTCACCAGGATGCAAACAGGCATGCTGCCACCACCACCAGTCACAGGCATGCTGCCACCACCACCAACAGTCACAGGCATGCAGCCACCACCCCCAGTCTTCAGGCAACAACTTGAACATTATACTCCCAGGCATGAGCAGGGTTGCATGGCTTCAGTAGAGGA
>NC_069510.1:124194834-124202334 GCF_027579735.1 Bombina bombina
TGTAGTGTGTGTTTTGTGTGTGTGTGTGTATGTATGTATGTGTGTGTGTATTGGGGGGGTTTGTGTATATGTATGTGTGTGTGGAAGGGTTTAAATATCTGTGGGTAAATATCTGACCATCCTCAGATCCAGCTGCACCAGGCAATATATTCGGTGTAGCTTGCAGTGGTGGTGGGCAAGAGTAATTGGGGGATCCATGGGCAGCTTGAGTGCTCAAAAGAAGGGTGTTAGGACCCAATTTAAGGCACAATTTGCACCCAGGTTTGTCCGCCCTACGCTAAACACTTCTGCTTCACAATAACACGCTCCTTTTAACTGCAGCGCACTCCTGTGTTCATGGCCCAATAGCGGAGTTTTCATTTCCCAGTTGTCAGGTTTTTTTCCCCTCCTTTGTTTGCCATATGCTGCTGGCAGACATTTTACTCACCTCTCTTGCTGACTGGCCAGACTGGTGTACATCATCAGTGTGAGACAGGATGCAGTCTCAGAATTGTGATGTCATCACTTATTATTTAAAGGGCCTCTGTTCAGTATGCTTTGCCCTTGCGCTGTCTCAGACCTGTTTGCGAGAGCTCCTGTGTATTACCTGGCTGTCTGACGTCCCTCCTGGTTCCTGATCGCTGGCTTGTTCCTGACTCTGCTAGTTTTCCTTGTTCCTGATTTCGGCTCGTCTGACTACTCACTTTGGCTCATGACTCGGCTCGTCTGACTATTCACTTTGGCTCCTGACTCGACTCGTCTGACTACCTGCTCTGGTTTTGATTCTTGGCTTGTTATTTGTTTTGTGGACTTTTTATTATTTTTTGCTATTAATAAAGGTGTGATTATTTTTGCACTTCTCGTCTCAGTCTGATTCCTGGCACCCTGACATTACGCAAGGGCCATGAATCCTGATGGTGCTAATAATCCACCTTTACCTGCCATAATTTCCAGGATGGATGAACAGGATCACCGCTTGGATCAATTTGCACTAGCCCTGCAAACCCTGCTGACTCGCACTGCACATTTGGACCAAAGTGTCCCGCAAGATATGGCTGCTCCTGTTTTCGCAGCTGCACCTAGTCCTACCAGGAGCATGTCCGGTTCTGCACCGCTACCTCAGCGATATAAAGGCGATCCTAATCAGTGCAGAGGGTTTTTTAACCAGGTGGGCATTTACTTTGAGATTTTACCTCAGGCGTTTCCCTCTGACAGAGCTAAGGTGGGATTTCTCATCTCGTTACTCTCTGACACAGCTCTTGCCTGGGCTAATCCCTTGTGGGAGACTAATAAACCTGTGATTTCAAATTACCCTGAATTTGTGGCCTCCTTTCGAAGGGTATTTGATGTTCCGGCTCGCTCCTCAACAACTCATGTCCATTCAGCAAGGTACAAGATCTGTTGCTCAGTATGCCATTGAGTTCCATACGCTTGCTGCAGAGGTAGGTTGGAACAATGAAGCCCTTGTTGCCGCCTTCTTTCATAGGCTCTCTGATGTGATTAAAGACGAAGTTGCTGCCAGAGATTTACCAGAGGATCTCGAGGCATTGGTGTCTTTTTTTATCCTAATTGACATCAGACTCAGAGAGAGGCCCTCTTTCTAGGACAGCTTTCGGAAGCCTCCTGTTCCATTGTCTCCTACGTGTTCGTTCCCACCCATGCCTCCCTCTCCTCCCATGCCTCCTGGTCCAGAGTCACCAGGTACTGCTGAGCCGATGCAGTTGGGATTCATGCGACTCTCCGCTGCGGAGAGGGCCATTAGGAGGAGGGAAGGGCTCTGCCTCTATTGTGGGTTACAGGGCCACCTTTTGAAGTCTTGTCCTACACGTCCGGGAAACGCTCACACCTAAGGTCCTGTCAGGGGCAGACCTTGGGTGGTTTATCCTCGTCCCCGGAACCGCTAAAGGAGAAACCTTTGGTCACGGTTGTCCTTTCCTGGGTGGACTCCTGCATAGTCACCCAGGCTCTTGTTGACTCCGTTGCTGCAGGCTAATATATTGACAGTGCTTTTGTATCAAAGCACTCCATTCCTGTTTTGCCTCGGTCAGTTCCGCTTGCTATTGAGGCCATTGATGGCAGGCCCCTTCAGCCCGCACTCGTTACTCACGAAACTGCTCCGTTATCCATGGCTGTTGGGGCTCTCCATTTTGAAACCCTCCAGTTCCAGGTGATAAACTCTCCGCATTGTCCGGTTGTTCTGCGTTATCCCTGGCTCCAAAAGCATAATCCCAGTCTCGACTGGCGCAGGTCGGAAATTTTGTCGTGATCTCTGCAATGTATTTCCACTTGTCTTCAGAAACCAGTTAAAGTCTTGTGCACTTCTTCAGTATCTCAATTGCCAGAGGAGTACCGAGAGTTCCTAGACGTTTTTCACAAGGTGCATGCCGGTACGTTGCCTCCTCACTGGTCTTACGATTGTGCCACAGACCTGCAACCCGGAGCCATTCCTCCTCGGGTCTGTTGCAGAAAATTGTGCTATGGAGGAGTATGTTGCCGATGCTCTGTCGCGGGGGATCATCCGCAAATCCTGCTCTCCTGCAGGAGCTGGCTTCTTCTTTGTGAAGAAAAAGGATGGCGAATTAAGACCATGCATCGATTATAGGGGTCTTAATCATCTTACCATTAAAAATGTTTACCCTATTCCGCTCATTACGGAAATCTTTGACCGCCTCAAGGGAGCTACGGTCTTTACTAAACTTGATTTGAGAGGAGCGTACAATCTCGTTAGGATCAAGGAGGGCCACAAATGGAAAACAGCATTTAACACCAGGAGCGGGCATTATGAGTATCTTGTAATGCCCTTTGGCCTATGTAATGCTCCTGCTGTTTTCCAGGAATTTATTAATGATGTCCTACGAGATATGTTGCAACAGTGTGTTGTGGTGTACTTAGACGACATCCTCATACACTCACCCACACTTGAGGCTTATCGTTCTGATGTTACACGGGTTCTTCAGAGACTACGTGAGAATGGCCTGTTTTGTAAACTCGAGAAATCTGAGTTCCATCACACTCAAGAAACCTTCCTAGGTTATGTTATCTCCGTTGCAGGGTTCTCCATGGATCCTGACAAGTTATCTGCAGTTCTGCAGTGGCCTCGCCCAGTTGGTCTTCGGTCTATTCAATGTTTTTTGGGGTTCGCCAATTACTATAGAAAGTTTATTAAAAACTTTTCTTCCTTGGTCAAACCTATCACAGACATGACCCGTAAAGAGAATGATCCACTCCATTGGTCACCTACTGCCATTAAGGCCTTTGATAGTCTTAAAACTGCCTTTGCTGCCGCTCCAGTTCTGGCTCATCCTAACCCTGTCCTGCCTTTCGTTCTTGAGGTTGATGCGTCAGACTGGAGTAGGTGCCCTTTTGTCTCAACGTCCTACGCCTGACGGTTCCTTGCATCCGTGTGGTTTCTTCTCTAAGAAATTGTCTCCAGCGGAGTGCAATTATGAAATTGGCGACAGGGAATTACTGGCCATAATTTTGGCACTCAAGGAATGGAGGCATCTTCTCGAGGGTACTAGCGTGCCAGTGCTCATTCTTACTGACCACAAGAATTTAACTTATCTATCTGAAGCAAAACGTTTGACGCTCCGACAGGCCAGATGGGCGCTATTTTTGTCTTGGTTTAATTATGTGGTCTCCTACCTGCCTGGTATTAAGAATGTTAGGGCTGATGCCCTCTCTCGACAATTTTCGCCTCTGTCCAAGGAGGAGTCTGTACCTACTCCAGTTATACCTCCTGACCATATTTTGGCTACCATACGTACTAATTTGACTTCTCCCTTGGGGGAGGAGATCCTGGCTGCACAAACCAATGCACCTCCTGAGAAACCTAGTTGTAAGTGTTTTGTTCCTGAGAATCTTCGAACTAAACTTTTGCACATTTATCACTATCCTAAAGCCGCAGGTCACCCAGGCAAGAACCAAATTATTTGGTCTGTCACTCGACAATTCTGGTGGCCAGGTCTTCATTCTGATGATGCTGCGTATGTTGCCTCCTGCTCAGTTTGTGCACAGAATAAGACTCCTCGACGTCTTCCTGTGGGTCTTCTTCAACCTATTGCTAATGGTGAGCATCCTTGGACACATCTTTCCATGGACTTCATTGTCGAGCTCCCTGTTTCCAATGGCAATACTGTTATCCTTATGGTGGTTGACCGTTTTTTTAAAATGTCACATTGCATTCCCTTGAAGAAGTTGCCTACTGCTCAGGAGCTTGCTTCAATTTTTGCCCGGGAGCTCCTCCGTTTACATGGGTTACCCAAGGAGATAGTGTCAGACCGGGGTAGCCAGTTTGTCTCCAGATTTTGGCGTTCCTTTTGTGCTCAAATGGGGATCCAGCTTTCCTTCTCCTCTGCATATCCCCCTCAATCCAATGGGGCTGTGAAACGGTCTAATCAAGCACTGGAACAGTTCCTCCGTTGCTATATCTCAGATCACCACAATAATTGGTTTGAACTGTTACCTTGGGAAGAGTTTGCTCGTAATAGTGCTATTAATGCTTGCTCCAAGTTATCCCCGTTCATAGCGAATTATGGGTTTCAACCATCCTTGTTGCCCAATTCATTCATGTCTCAGGGTATTCCGGCTTTGGAGGAGCATCTCCAGCAACTCCGTTCCACGTGGGTGCAGATTCAGGATTGCCTTCATCGTTCTATGCAGCGCCAAAAGTTACAGGCCAATCGTAGGCGACTGCCCGCGCCTTCCTACCAGGTTGGTGAGAGAGTTTGGCTGTCCTCCCGCAACTTGAACCTTCGTGTGCCTTCCAATATACTGGCTCCCCGTTATGTTGGCCCTTTTCGAATACTCCGACGGGTCAGTCCTGTGGCCTACGCTCTTGACCTTCCTCCTGCAATGCGCATCTCCAATGTTTTTTATGTCTCCCTCTTGAAACCATTGGTTTGTAATCGGTTTACTACTGTGTTGCCTCGTCCCTATCCTATCTTTGTTGACAACCATGAGGAGTATGAGGTCAGCAGCATTATTGAATCTCGTATGTCCAGGGGCCGTATACAGTATTTGGTTCACTGGAGGGGCTACGGTCCGGAGGAGCAATCATGGGTTCCCTCCTCTGATGTTCATGCTCCCGCCCTCCTCCGTGCCTTCCATGTCCGTTTCCCCAATAAGCCTTTTGTCCTCCCACGGGGAGGGGTCGTTGAGGGGAGGGTACTGTCAGGGTTTTTTCCCTCCTTTGTTTGCCCTGTGCTGCTGGCAGACATTTTACTCACCTCTCTTGCTGACTGGCCAGACTGGTGTACATCATCAGTGTGAGACAGGATGCAGTCTCAGAATTGTGATGTCCTCACTTATTATTTAAAGGGCCTCTGTTCAGTATGCTTTGCCCTTGCGTTGTCTCAGACCTGTTTGTGAGAGCTCCTGTGTATTACCTGGCTGTCCGACGTCCCTCCTGGTTCCTAATCGCTGGCTTGTTCCTGACTCTGCTGTTCTCCTTGTTCCTGATTCCGGCTCATCTGACTACTTGCTTTGGCTCCTGACTCGGCTCGTCTGACTACCAGCTCTGGTTTTGATTCCTGGCTTGTTATTTGTTTTGTGTACTTTTTATTATTGTTTGCTATTAATAAAGGTGTGATTATTTTTGCACTTCTCGTCTCAGTCTGATTCCTGGTACCAGTAGATTGCGCCGCCCCTGCTGCTCGTCACACACACATTGACGCACAGTAATGTGAACTCCAGGACCTGTAGTATCCCAGAAGTTCACATGCTAACTGACTTCTATGCCGCCCACCGCAATCACACACACACACACATATATATATATATATATACATACACACACATACATTATATGTGTTGCAACATTTAATCCTAAATCGATCTTGGGTTAACGGTGAACACTGTGATTACTACTGTTGTGGAAATTTTGATAACAATAACGGAACTGTTCACATCACCTGTCTCTTTAAATAGACTTTTACTGTCTGCAGGTTGTTTTCAGATTGATGGAGACCTATATATGGGACGGAGTTGTCTCACAAGTTATCCAGGAAGCATTTCTTATATATACCCTGGAATAGAGGCCTCTATATAGGGTTCCTTAATAAGATTCACAGATTTATAAGGGACTTTCAGCCAATTTAATTTTGTTGCCATAATAATTTTGAAAATGTATACTATGTTTTGTTGCTTATGATTTGGATTTTTGGATAAAGTGATTTAAAACTTAACCTGTTAATTGCCTGTGTTTTCTATAGGTTAGTACTAATCCATTGTACTTTATTTACTTTATTTATCCCTATGTGCTGGATTAAGAGTTACTATTTTTTTCTTTTAACTTGACAATCAATTTATTAACTCTACGTGCACAGGTGGAAGGGGAATATCTTGGGGGTTATCCCATCATCCTTCCATTTTTGGGAAGTAATTATATATAAATGGAGTGCTGATGCATTATATACATGTATATATATATATATATATATATATATATATATATATATATATATATATATATATACACACACACACATATATATATATTCACACACATACATACATACATACATATAAACATACATACTTAAGGGGACATTAAACCCAAAGTGTTTCTTTCATGATTCAGAGAGAAAATACCATTTGAAAAAGTTTCCAATTTACTTTTGTTATCAAATTTATTTCATTCTCTTGTTATTCTTTGTTGAAGAGATACCTAGATAGGTAGCGTGCACATGCCTGAAGCACTACATGACAGGAAATAGTGCTGCCATCTAGTGCTCCTGCTAATGTATAACATTGCTGCAAAACTGCTGCTATATAGTGCTGCAGACACGTGCACACTCTTGAGCTTACATTTCTGCTTTTTCAACAAAGGATAACAAGAAAAAGAAAATATGATAATAGAAGTAAATTAGAAAGTTGTTTACAATTTTAAATACACACACACACACACATAAATATATATATATACACACACAACACCAACATATATATATATTTATATATGTACAGTATCTGACAAAAGTGAGTACACCCCTCACATTTTTGTAAATATTTTATTTATTATCTTTTCATGTGACAACACTGAAGAAATGACACTTTGCTACAATGTAAAGTAGTGAGTGTACAGCCTGTATAACACACAGCCATTAATGTCTAAATTGTTGGCAACAAAAGTGAGTACACCCCTAAGTGGAAATGTCCAAATTGGGCCCAATTAGCCATTTTCTCTCCCCGGTGTCATGTGACTCGTTAGTGTTACAAGGTCTCAGGTGTGAATGGGGAGCAGGTGTGTTAAATTTGGTGTTATCACTTTCACACTCTCTCATACTGGTCACTGGAAGTTCAACTTGGCACCTCATGGCAAAGAACTCTCTGAGATTCTGAAAAAAAGAATTGTTACTCTATATAAAGATGGCCTAGGCTATAAGAAGATTACCAAGACCCTGAAACTGAGCTGCAGCACAGTGGGCAACACCATACAGCAGTTTCACAGGGCAGGTTCCACTCAGAACAGGCCTCGCCATGGTCGACCAAAGAAGTTGAGTGCACGTGCTCAGCATCACA